>NW_027226320.1:0-27812 GCF_022539635.2 Chironomus tepperi | reverse complement strand
AAATTTGACTATTGCTGTCCATTGATAATTATTTTAAACATAATCACGACCATTTGCATTTTTGTCTGCCATTCCTGAATAAGATTCTCCTTCTTCGGAATTAAGTCTTATTAGCTCAAACTGCTACAGGTATTCTGTTGTTTCTCCAACCAGTCGAAGCCTGTTCACTTTGACTCGACTTATGATATCAGTCTTTTTATACATTTATACAATTCATGAATGTTAGAAATAATCGATGCCAATACAGAAGCACTAGAAGTCAAGAAATTAAGAAAAACCTTTAACTTTCTATCATACATTGGACAACATATGTAAAAGAAGTTAGATCAAATTATTTTAAATTCTATGTACAACTTTAATTTAATAAAAATTCCAAGAAACAATAAACATTTAACTTAATCATATCCAAAATTCAACCGTAAAAATTAACAAAATAATCGCCTTAACAGCAAAATAATACATTTAAGCACTTCACATTTAAATTTTTTAAACATCTATTTTTTGCAATAGTTTTTTTTTTAACAAGTAGCAAGTAGATTAATTGATTTTAGCATGTGTAGTGATAGAATTTTTTTAAACTTAATTCTCGATAAAATTGGCATAGTTAAAAAATACGCTTTTTTGAAAAAATGAGACAACGAAATCATTCAATACAGTTTGATGCCAGAAGCTCTTTTTCAAACCAATAGAGCAAAAAAAAAAAACGATTTGAATAGAATCGATTGCTTCCGATGAAAACTTTTAAACAAACTGACAAAGAAGAATTTTTCTCAAAAATTAAATAATTTTTTTTTCTGAAATTTTGAGCAAAAAAGTACGAGAGAAAGGTCGACTGTCAAAATGTACAAGTTAAATTAATTTAATATTTTTTCTTCCTATTTTTCTTTTTCATCTCCTTTGAAGTGTCTGTCTATTTCCCCACAGAAGAAGGGATGATGAAGAGATGGTTCAACATTTAAAGAGAAAATGATTGAAGCCGGACTTAAAAGCATTGACATCTTTTGTATATGGGACTGCTGTTCATGTTAGCTCAAAATTTCAAGAAATGGTCGCGTGGCTTGTATTTGATCATTTTGTTGAGCTGTTTTATCACACTTTGTATTGTTATCAATGTTATTTATGTGACTAGATCACCACAACATGGATAAGGGTATTGAAAAAATTTTAAAGACTGGCAACTATGTAAGTTGAATTAATTTATGGATTTAGATACTTGAATCAGAGGTGGGCAGCTTGTGTGCCGTGACACATTGAGGTGCACACTGGTTAAGAATAAACCTCATTCTAAAGCTTCTTCTTTTGTTCAAAATATTTTCTGAATTGCCCATTTCATTTTAGTTTTTCACTGCAACTTTCGGCATTGAAGCAACGTTAAAACTCGTCATAATGAGTCCAAAATTTTATTTCCAAGAAGGCTGGAACATTTTTGATTTCATTATTGTGGCGTTATCATTACTTGAATTAGGCTTAGAAGGCGTACAAGGTTTATCTGTATTACGTTCATTTAGATTGGTAAGTCAACCGTATATTTATCAAATGATCAAAAAATCAGCTAAATATTATGCTTCCAACAACGAAAAATATAAACGTTGACGCAATTTTTTAATTATAATATTCACGTATTATATGATATGACCAATTAAATCTTACAGTTAAGAGTTTTCAAATTAGCAAAATCGTGGCCGACATTAAATTTACTTATATCAATTATGGGCCATACTGTTGGTACCTTAGGTAACTTAACTTTCGTACTCTGTATCATTATCTTCATATTTGCTGTTATGGGAATGCAACTTTTTTGGAAAGAACTATTGGGGTTAGTGTAAAGTAAAAGAACGGGATAAACATTTGAATGAAATGTGGACATTCTTTAATTTAAACTCTTGTCGCCTGGCTGAAAAAATGCTTTAAAAAAAATATATTAATATAACCATGAAATGCCTGAAAACTATGCCCTCATTATGCCTAAAAGCGCTACTTACAAAAACGGCACAAATTTTTACTTGATCAAAAAAACAATTAGTGCATTTTTACGATAATTGGGAAATATTATAAATTTTAAAAATATATAAAATTTTAGAAATTATTTACTAAAGCGCAATTTACTGATTATATCCGCTAAAATGCACTATGGCCATATGATCTCTCAATGGCATTTTTACTACTTTTTTTACTTTTAATTAATTTAATTTAATTCAATTTTTGTATAAAAAAATACTCAAAACTTTTAAGCTGAAAGGAATTTTGACTCTACTGTAAATTGGACATCAAAAAAATTACCAACAATTTAATATTCTACAAATGGAAGCAAAAATAATATTGAAGAAAAATCCTTTCATCAATTAGAATAATTTAATTGCTTATTTTTTTCTTTTAATTCTTTTTTCCTCTTTTGAAATACAAAAAAAAAACTAAAAAAATCACATAAAAATATTTCAAAAATAACCTCCTCAATATGTAGCTGCGTGTGTTCAAGTTAGCTAAATCATGGCCAACATTAAATCTCTTAATTTCAATTATGGGTCGAACGATGGGTGCATTAGGTAATCTAACGTTCGTCTTGTGTATTATCATCTTCATATTTGCTGTAATGGGAATGCAACTATTTGGCAAAAATTATCACGGTAAGTCACGACAAAGTCAGATACGCAAAAATGTCAAGTCTTGATGTTGTTGGTGTTACTTGTTGATGTTGTTGGATTTTTTTCTTCCTTTTGTTTTATTTTAATCATCTTTTAGACAATGTTGGACTGTAGATGTTATATAGATAATCTAACATAATATCCGGAAGAGACGCAGCGTAGAAATGGCTGACAATCCGGTCTCAGACTGACTTTACTATGGCCTGAGTTCAGATTTAATCAAATCTGGCCCAAGGACAGTGTCATGCTGGCCTGTTGACGGATTTTGGAACATTTTAACGATGTTTGCTTTCCGGGACATATTTTAAAATAAAAATAGACAATTCCCTAAATAATTTTTTTGATGTTTATGAATTCTCTTTTAGAATATTATTCTTAGAGAATGAATTTGCAACTGCAGCTAGTTGTTTTTCTATTCTTATAGTTGTTAGTCCCTTTCATATAAATATTTTAGTCTGTTTCTGATCACAGAAGAAGATCGTAATTATATCCGTGAGGAGTTTTTAATTAATATAAGCATTGTTGATTTACTTCAACAATAAACGTGATCACAGTCTGATCTACGAATATGTAACATTCTATATACATTTTATGTCTTTAAACTTTAGTTCTTTAGTTACCTTACTCTCCCTTTGTATGATTATGTTTTCTTCATCTCTATTAGTTTTTGATACTGTTCATTCATACTACATAGTAAGGAAATCCCCCTAGATACATACATATATATTTTGAATAGGGTAAAGCAGGTAGTACTCGCTTATTAAATTGCATTACATCGGTTTTTGCTATTTTTTCTTTCTCTATTTATTCTACCTTTACTGCGCTTCCTCTAAGACTGCTATCTACATTGCTTTATGTACATTATATATTTAACTAGTTTGTAGTTTGAACCGTACATAAGATACATTGTAAATGTATATTTTTAATATACTGAATGAGAATCAACAAAATGTTTCTAATGCTTATTTTTCCTTTTTTTCTATCTTTACAATTTTACCTTCTATTAACAGATAATGTGCACAAATTTAAAGACGGAATGCCGAGGTGGAATTTTACGGATTTCATGCATTCATTTATGATAGTATTTCGAGTGCTTTGCGGAGAATGGATCGAGAGTATGTGGGACTGCATGTATGTTGGCGACGTGTCTTGCATACCATTCTTCTTAGCTACAGTAGTTATAGGCAACTTAGTCGTAAGTATATGAAGATTATTTGGCATTAAAACAATTCTCAGCTCATCTGAAAATCGATGTGTTAAATGTGATCGGTTTGCAAAGAGTACAGGAAATTTGGCAATCTGGACTTGATTGCCACCTTTAAATGATCAAAAATACACAAAAAATATTGGGCTTAGCCGCAAATAACGTTCCATTTTTTTTCAAAATTTCAACGGAAAAAAATAATTTTTTTCAAAAACAGAATAATAATTATGTTAATTAAACTAATTTAAAGCATGATTTGCTTCCGTAGAGTAATCTAATCTTAAAAAGGAACATAAAATCCTTATGCTCCCACAATTTAAATCATAATAAACACATAAATTTAGCGATTTTTATTAATTTTTCTGAAAAATTTTAAAAAATAGAACAAAAATTCACACTCAGTAATTGAGATATTTTTTGAATTTTTGCATTAATTAAAGCACTAATCATAGCAAATTATATGCCAAAATGTCAGTTTTATGAATTTACACAATTATAACTTTCAAAAATGATCCTAAAAAGTCCAACTAAGGAGAAAAATGCCTTTAACTTCAAATTACTGAGTGTGAATTTCTAAACGGCCATGCCCTATTATGGTTTAAAAAAAATATAAAACATGAATTTTATCAATTTTCGCCACAGGTTCTCAATCTTTTCTTAGCCTTGCTTTTGTCCAATTTCGGTTCATCGAGCTTATCAGCACCTACAGCCGATAGTGAAACAAATAAAATAGCTGAAGCGTTCAATAGAATATCAAGATTTAAGAGATGGGTTAAAGAGAGTATAGTATATTGTTTGAAAGGGGTAAAAAATAAAATAACAAATCAGATATCAGTGCAGCCATCAGGTAATTAAAACGTGGTTCTATCTATGTGTTGTTTATCTTAGAATAGATGGTTGATGGTTTTTTTGCGGAATTGAGAAAGAAACTTGTTTCTTTGATATTTAAAAAAAGTTTGACAATGTAAAACTGGAAAATTTATTAAAACTTAACAGAGATCTCTCAGTTCTATCTTTGTGTTATGATTTTATTTTTTTATTAGTAGATAATTTTAATGTGAACAAAAAATAATATAGGAAGTAAGGTTAAATTTACCTTGTTTTAGTTAGAAACAAATTTGTTGCCTTGTGTGTCATAAATTATTATTTTTCTACCCATAATTATATCCCCATCCTCTGTTAAATTTTATTTGAGTTGTTTATATTATGATGAGCATATTAATTGATAGAATACCATATTTAAGCGTTTCACTTAGCCATGTTAATTTCTAAAAGAATGGGAATTCTTAAAATCAATCTTAAAATTCGATTATTTTGTTTAATTTATTTTATGGAAGTCTTTCACAAGAATAGGCAATCCATGTGACCAAAATATTTCATACGTACAAATTACATTATTAGTAGTTCCTAAGGAATATAATTGCAGTAAATCTGAATAATTCTGGTCTTATGGAACCGAATTTCGATAGCATTAGTTTTCAGCTTCCTGTCTGATAAAACATTTTTTCAGGAATTGAGTTTGACAATTCTTGTCACGAATGAATAAAAACGTTTAAAAAAGCATACTCCTTAATCAGCATGACTTAGATTATACTGAATTCAAAAAGAATTTGGCACCAAGTCAAGTTCATCGAGTTCCTATTCTTTTACAAAAAAAATTGTGAAATAAATAAATACAATTTTTTGTAATGTAGTTTAAAACAGTAACATAAGTAAATGCACATTGATCCCCATTTTTATGTCCTATTGATCGGTGTTGATATCTTTGAATTCAAATGTAATCTTCATTTAAGCTCTGAAACTCTAAATTTTCCAAAATTCAAGCAGAAACGTGCAAAGGATATACCAAAGTTAAACTTAATGTCAAGACAAATTATTTGATAATCAAGCATTAACTTTCAACATGAATTTGACAGTTTTAGAGCTTAAATAAAAATTCCCTTTAAATTCAAAACTATCAAAACTGATATTGATGTTATATTCCAAAATGTATACTTTTAGTTTGTCGCAATTTAAAAAAAAAAGAAATAATTGAGTGTTCATCAAACAAAAAAGATATATTTTTTGTCAAAATAAATTAAATCATTTTCTTTTTTCTTCATTCTTTTTCTTTCTATCTTTGTTTTCATCACATAAAAAAATTATCAAAAAATATGCTTAAACTTAAATATCATACGCAATGAATTAAATAATCTATTGGAATTACAACACACATAAAAATTATGTGATATGCGAATTTTTCATTGAAAAAAAAAATCATCAATTTATTTTCTAACAATAAAAACACATAAAAAATATGAATATAAATTAAATTAAAAAAAGCTATAGCGAAAAGGATTTGTCCTTGTATATCCTCAGAACATGGTGGCGATAATGATCTCGAGATAAGTGGTGATGAAATACTAGGTGATGGACTGATAAAGAAGGGAAAAGAAAATCAATTAGAAGTTGCAATTGGTGATGGAATGGAATTTACGATACATGGAGATTTAAAAAATAAGTCAAAGAAAAATAAACTTATGAATAATACAAAAGTAAGTAGAGTGTGAAATTTTAATAAATTTAATTTTCAAAAATTTGTCAGACTTTATTTTGAAAAATTCGATTTTTGATTTAAATATCTTAAAATGCGATGAGTTCACAAGGTACCGTAGTGGCGCACGATATCTAATGAGCATGGATCATCGCCTATTAGGATCAGTTTTAGGAAAATTATTTAAATCTTAGATATATAGACAAAATTACATGAAAATACTATTTTTATGTTCAAAAGTCTGATGAATTTGTTCCAATAATCAAAAGAATATTCAAGATTTTGTTCAGAAAAATCTTGATTTTCAAAAACTATTTATTTTCTTCCAATTCGAATGGAGAAAATTGTGATAAATGAATCTCACAAATTTCTTCATCCTATTTGTGATACAATCTCACATAATCTTGATAATTAGCTTGCATATCTGATCTATTAGCGATAAAATAAACCCTTAGAATATACGTAAATCTCGGGAATTAATGTGACAGTATAATTCAGAAAACAAATGAAAAAGAGAAAGAATTTAATTCATTCGTTACGTTTAAAATTTTTACCCCTAAATAGATGATAGGAAATTCAATCACACACCAAGATAATAGATTAGATGAGCTAAATCATAGAGGCATGTCCTTGCAGGACGATGACACTGCCAGTATTAAATCGTATGGAAGTCACAAAAATCGCCCGTTCAAAGATGAAAGCCATAAAGGAAGTGCTGAGACGATAGATGGCGAAGAGAAACGAGATGTTAGTAAAGAGGACTTGGGTATAAACGAAGGTAAATTCACAATTAATTTAGTATGCAAATACATTAATCTTCTGTTTTTGAAAATCATCAGATGAAGAATGTGAAGAAGAAGAAGAAGAAGCACCGCATCGCGGTATCATTCATGCCGAAGAAGAAGATGTAATAGAAGAATCACCAGCCGATTGCTTCCCCGAACACGTTTATCAACGTTTTCCATTTTTGGCTGGTGATGATGATGCACCCTTCTGGCAAGGATGGGCCAACTTGCGCTTGAAAACTTTCCAATTGATTGAGAATAAATACTTTGAGACAGCTGTAATTACGATGATCTTGCTCAGTAGTTTAGCTTTGGTAAGATTTCAATACAATAATAGTTTTCTTGCTTATTTAATTTAATCTTATGAATTTTAGGCTTTAGAAGATGTTCATCTTCCGGATAGACCAATATTACAAGATATATTATATTACATGGATCGAATATTCACCGTGATATTTTTCATAGAAATGTTAATTAAATGGTTAGCTTTAGGTTTTCAAGTGTATTTCACAAACGCTTGGTGTTGGCTTGATTTCGTTATCGTCATGGTAAGTTATGTCATATCCAAATATTTATCCATTTTATCATATTCATAACTGTTACTAGTTAATGTTGATAACACCCCAAAAATATTAAACTTTCTAGTTCTGATGATATTATAAAAAAAAAATTGAAAATATTTCTCGAAATTTGAATTTTAATTTTTATTCACATAAAAAATCATAAAAGCTCTCACTAATTAATTTGGGAGCAATTATGGCCGGCGCCGCTGACATTCCAGCATTTCGTTCAATGCGAACACTAAGAGCCTTAAGACCATTACGTGCTGTCTCTCGATGGGAAGGCATGAGAGTAAGTAATAGGAATAAACTGCCAAAAAACAGTTGAAAGTACATAGCACTTGTCGACCGTAAAAATATATAATGTGAATATTATGATTCCAGTGTTGTTTGTTGTGCAATTAATTGTTTAAAAAACTATCCTAATTATTTCTATCAATTTTAGCAATGAAAACTAACGTGCAAAAATATGTTCGGATAATTTAATCTATTGAAATCTATGTGCTATATTTTACTCTCCTTTTTATCTATCTGAAAAGTCTTTCTCTTTTCTGAACTGTGTCTATTTGTTGATCTTATAAGTGTATCTCACTATCCTATTCTATGACTATATGAAGATCTACTTGCTGCAATTGTTTTTTTTTTTAATTTTTTAAATGTTTGTGTCAGCATAGTCGATATGAAATAAAAAGTGCTTAAATATTTTAAACGGCAATGTGAGTAACTTTTAGTTGCTGAAAGCTTTCTTAAATGAAATAATAATGCAAGCTTTTGATTGAAGGATTGAAACTCTTACTTATATTCAAGTATTATCTTAATGTTTTTAAAGTCTTTATATTTGATATAAGCCCGATCAGCACAAGTTTTTCAAGGCAGACACTTGAACGCCACATGACAGCCATGTGGACGTCATGAATTTTTTGTGCCGATCAGGAAGATAGCAAACATTATGTAAATTGTTGACTGTATAAATGATTAAAAGATTATAAATTCCTTAATAAGAGTTAACTATTTCTTCAGACTTAAATTTGCATTGTACAACGTTAATATTTTAGGGGTGAATTAGAAATCGTTATCAAAAAACTCGTTACAAAAACAAATTGAAATATCATTAAGAAAATAATTTAAATATTTAAAAAAAAATCCACAAAACTGTAACAAATCTTGCATCTTTTTACTTTTTCTTCTTTCTTCCCTAATATTAAAATATAAATAAATGAAATTACAAAACTTTTTACTTGATATTCCAATCAAAACTTTCGAATATTGCCAAAAATCATTGAATGGCAAAAACATGAATACGAATATAAATAAATTTAGGTATCTCTCATCAACTTCATTGCTTCACTATGTGGAGCTGGTGGTATTCAAGCTTTCAAAACAATGCGTACGCTTAGGGCACTTAGACCTCTACGTGCCATGTCCCGTATGCAGGGAATGAGGGTACGTAATTTTCTTTTCATTCAGGATAATCAGGATATAAGAAAATTATATATTTATTTAAATTATATTTTCTCATTAAATTAATTTTCTTGCTAAATCAATTTTACTCATATTAATGATCTTGTTTTAATAACATTTTGTTTCATCATAAATATTATAGAATATAGAAATATTTTTTTACTCACATATGAAGCGAGCCACATTAAGCGTTTTAATTATATGAGCTACAAATGCTAATTCATCAAAAAAAAAATTATAGAATTACGAAGTTTGATTCCATTAAAATATGATTCTTCTTTCTACATCCACAAACACAATTATATGTCACTTCAAATTTTATGTTTCAAATTTTTAGTTCCTCACAAAAAAACATTCACATTAAAAACTGAAAATTCACAAACAAAATTTTTGCTTATCATTCACCTTAAAAATATCCCGAACCGCATGGCACGGCTACGTCTGCTTATTAACAGAGTTCGAAGTAGACTCAAGGAATTTCCATACAAAATTCGAGTCAACTTCGAATTTTGGAATTAATGGTTAGACGTGGGTCGTCGCATTGTGCCGCTTGGGTATAATATTATGTTAAACGTTTGCAAAAGCATAAGCTCATAAACGCATTGTATTTGCAGAAAAAATTATGCTTTAAATATTTTTTTTTATTTTTGTACCAAAAATTATTGATAAAATGTTTTATTGATTATAACCGTTGTGGGCAACTTTTTATTTTTCGCGACACACCTTAGTGGTATGCCTCGACTATAACCAGAAACGGTATACGATTCTAACTTCACATAAGTGTGCCGCGGATCATAGGTTGTCCCCACCACTGGATTATTGAATTTACATAATTTAAAATTTACAATTTATTTAGCCTTATTTTATAAAATAAATTACAAAATATTATTAGACACATTACATAAAATAAGTAATCAATGAATCAATTATTATCAAGCTTAAAACATGTCGTCATATATGGCTGAGCTTACATTATTTTATTATGGTTAAAAATTCAATATTTTTCTATAATTTCATTGCTAAACTTTAATATCATATTATTATGATCATACTTATAATTTTTTATCCAGATTTATGTTTGTAAAAAGTATTAAGTGATTCTTGTGCATCTTAATTTTTAAATTCTTATAAATAATTTATATTACAATACTAATCTAATAACATTCTCAATATTTCCTATAAAGGTTGTCGTAAATGCATTGGTACAAGCAATACCGTCCATCTTCAATGTGCTTTTAGTTTGTTTGATATTTTGGCTCATTTTTGCTATTATGGGCGTACAATTATTTGCTGGTAAATACTTTAAGGTAAGTGTTTGTTCAACATCCTTGCAGGCAAAGAGCGTAATGTTGTTTTTAGCCTGTTAGGGATATATGTATAAATTTTTAATCGAACTTATAAAATTAAAAATTATCTATTTTTAGTGCGTCGATGCCAACGGAACAACGTTGAGTCAAGAAATTATACCCGACCGTAATGTATGTAGTGCGGAAAATTACACATGGGAAAATTCTCCGATGAATTTTGATCACGTTGGAAAAGCGTATTTGTGCCGATTCTGGAGCTGTGTTTCAAGTAGCAACATTTAAGGGTTGGATACAAATTATGAATGATGCAATCGATTCAATAGATGTAAGTATAAAGAAATCTTATTGGATTTTGAGATCAAATTGGATTTATTTTTAATAAACCCAAAGTTCCTCAAACTTTTCCAAACAAGTCTTAATAATTCAAAAATATTCTAGGTGGATATCCAACCACTTCGAGAAACAAATATCTACACCGAGATGTATCTCTATTTTGTGTTCTTCATCATCTTCGGATCATTCTTCACATTAAATCTCTTCATTGGTGTCATTATTGACAATTTCAATGAACAGAAGAAGAAAGCTGGTGGATCACTTGAGATGTTCATGACTGAAGATCAAAAGAAGTACTACAACGCAATGAAAAAAATGGGTTCAAAAAAACCAATGAAAGCCATTCCAAGACCAAGAGTAAGTTGAAATCTTTTCTTTTGTGGCTTTGGATGTGATTGGACTATTTGTAAAAAACTGAATGTACAAAAAGAACAAAAACAATATCAAAAAGTAGAATAGAAATAACATTTAGAATAGAAAGCGATTTTTTCTAATAAATTTTGAAGGCACATTTTAAAAATTGTTTTCACTCACAAAAATGTGTGCTGATGTGAATTTTTTCAAGATTTATCACTTATTAGAGTACAGTCCAGATTTAAGACTACTAACTAGTTTTCTATTTAATATTCTTTCTTAAAATTCCTTAATTCGATTATCTTTTTTCGTAATGTAGAATTGTCCCGAGTGACACATCAAAAGGAAGCCACCTAAGTTTGACATCTGTTTGACTGCCAGAAATAGATGGCTTCCCTTTGATGGCAATAAAAGAGGTTTAGCGGAGTCTTTAAAACTCCGTAGTGGAGCCTTTTTCATTTGTGTCGTTCGGGAGTAAACTTGATTTAGATATATCAGTAAATAATTAAGGGATTGAGACAAACCCTCATTTGTTGACAAAAGTCTGCACGAATTTTTCAATACACTTTTCAAATTTATTATCCAAGTTTTCAAACTCACAAAAAAAAAAAACATTACGTTTGTGTTCACATGTTTGTGAAAGATTAACGCATCCTTAGAATTACACAGATAAACTACAATCCTAGAATAAATTTCAATATTTCCCTTGTGAAAAAATCGTTTGTCTCCCTGATATCACGTAGAAATTAGAATAGATTGCAAGAAATTATATTGAGAACTTTTAATCGCATTTAGGTATTATTAAATAAAATCTTAGAAATACCATACTCGAAATTGACAAGAAAATGAAGGAAACCCAAAGTAATAAAAAGTAACTTTTTCAAGAGATCAAAATTCTTTGATCACTTATCAATCATCCATAATCACTGTCAATCATTATGATCAAAGCATTTTCGTCGCTTGACCTTTTCCTTCATTTTTAAAATGCAATTTGTTGAGTTATTAAGTTTAGAATTCCAAAAATAACTAAATAAGTATTAAAATTTCTCAATAAACTTAAGTGTTGTGTAAAAATTGATAAAGTTCTGCTTGAGTTTTAAGAACTATATCAATTTACAAGCTTTTGACTATAAACTTTTTACTGAACTTAATAATAATCATAAATTTTCCCTTTTTCTCTTCTATTCCTTTCTTTTTTACAGTGGCGTCCACAAGCAATAGTTTTTGAATTAGTTACAAATAAGAAATTCGACATGATCATTATGTTATTCATTGGTCTGAATATGTTAACAATGACACTTGATCACTATCAACAGAGCGAAATCTTCACACTCATTCTAGATTATTTGAACATGATATTCATCGCCATATTTAGTACCGAGTGTTTAATGAAAATTTTCGCACTTAGATATCATTATTTCGTTGAACCATGGAATTTGTTTGATGTTGTCGTTGTAGTACTTTCCATATTAAGTACGTAAGACATAGATATACCCAATTCCATACGATTTGCTGATACTCAAGTGCGACTATACTGATACTAACTAATCATCTTTTCTTTTTCTTTTTCTCTATTTTCATATAATGATCGTTATTATCGCCATTTACAAAATTGTCTACCAAATAAAAACTTTTGATACTACGAATATGAACAACTCAACTTTACTCAACAATATATACTATAAACATTTATACAACAACTATGAAACAACATTACATCTGCAAAAACTTTATACATTTTGTCCGCATAACAACATAAATACACAAAATGTACAACATTTCAAAACCACACACTTCTCTATGATACACACTTTACATTATGATGAACATATCTACATTACATAAACTTTAAAACCTAAATATACATAACATAACCTTATAAACATTACACATTCATTTGAAAACTTCTCTCAACATCTCTTTAAATTATTGTATATAAATATCATATTGCATCCGAATATCCATCTTCATTCATAATTGCATCCATTCACAAAAAATTGCATTAAAATTTTCCTACGACAAACATCATTAAATATCATTTTCTTATAACGTCGAATGAAATATTCTATAAAAATCTTTAGGTTTGGTATTGAGTGATTTAATTGAAAAATATTTTGTATCGCCAACATTATTGCGTGTCGTCCGAGTCGCCAAAGTAGGTCGTGTATTGCGTCTCGTCAAAGGAGCAAAAGGAATTCGAACATTATTATTCGCATTGGCCATGTCATTGCCAGCCTTGTTCAATATCTGTCTACTACTCTTTTTAGTCATGTTTATCTTTGCCATATTCGGTATGTCCTTCTTCATGCACGTCAAGAAAAAGAGTGGCATCGATGATGTTTACAATTTTGAAACGTTCGGACAGAGTATGATTTTGCTGTTTCAAGTAAGCACCCAAAAAAACAAAAAATTGTGTGACATGCTTAAATATTTGCTGTTGTAAAACTTATTGAGTGTTGTTGTTAAAATTTTTTTGCTGTTTTTTCGCCTGTATCCATTATTATTTTACTAAAATACGATAATGTTCCTAAAACATTGTGAACACTATCTGATTTTATCATGCCATATCTGGATCTATGATTGGACCCAAGTGATGATAACCAAATATGTGTGATTTTATGATTTATAATTTTCAAGCATCTATCCAAACGACACAAAGAATTCAATGGCAGCTCAGTTGTTGCTAAGAGACCTCAACTAAGCTTCCTTATGAATTGTTTGGTCGTTTGGTCTATACATACTCTATTACTTAATCTTATTGGATGTGAACTTTGTCAAAATGTTGTTGATTTCAAGAACGATTTACTAATATTTTTCTCTCTTTCCTTTCTTCCTTCTTATCGTCAACATTTGTTAATTTTTAACATCAAATCGAATATTATTATGAATATTTAGATGTCAACATCAGCTGGATGGGATGGTGTATTAGATGGAATTATAAATGAGGAAGAATGCGATCTACCAAATCCGGAAATAGGTTTTCCTGGCAATTGCGGTTCAGCAACAGTTGGCATTACATTTATGTTGACATATCTTGTTATTAGCTTCTTAATTGTGATCAACATGTACATCGCTGTGATTTTGGAAAATTATTCGCAGGCGACGGAAGATGTGCAAGAGGGTCTTACGGATGATGATTATGATATGTATTATGAAATATGGCAGCAATTTGATCCTGATGGTACACAATATATTCGCTATGATCAATTATCAGAGTTCTTAGATGTACTCGAGCCGCCGCTGCAAATACATAAACCAAATAAATATAAGATAATATCAATGGACATACCGATATGTCGTGGCGATATGATGTTTTGTGTCGATATATTGGATGCTTTAACAAAAGACTTCTTTGCACGTAAAGGCAATCCGATTGAGGAGACGGGCGATATTGAAGGCATTAATCAGCGTCCAGATGAAATCGGGTATGAACCCGTTTCCTCAACATTATGGCGTCAACGTGAAGAGTACTGCGCTCGACTAATACAGCATGCTTGGCGCAAGCACAAACAGCACAAAGATGATGGTCATGATGGTACTGGTGATGAGAATGAGACGGGTGATGAGCATGAAGGTGGCGCAAGCGGAGCAGGCTTAGGTAGTTCACATTCACATAATGAGATAATGGGGGGTGAGGGTTTAGGTAGACGTTCTTTAACAAATAATTCAATTAATGATAAACTTAATAATCAATCAAATAATAATAATGCAGTTAGTGATAATGGTAAAACCTCACCGAAAGATACCATAGGTAGCAGTGAGAAATTAGGCCGACAAACGGCAGTGTTAGTTGAGAGTGATGGCTTTGTCACAAAGAATGGACATCGTGTGGTGATTCATTCACGTTCACCAAGCATTACATCGCGATCGGCCGATGTCTGAGGCATGCCTCGCCCCCCTCTCTCTATTGAAGTTTTAGATGAAATTAATCAATCTCTAAAATCAACATCTCAACAAAATCTAATCTAAAAAAGAAATTAAAATGAAATGATATGTGATGTAGAAACGCACGGCAGAAATAAATTTTTATAACAAAAAAAAAACATAGACATTTACAACTATAATATGAAACTTATAATAACTTTAATAATAATTCTCTAAAACAAATCAATCTGCAAAGTTTTATGATTCGCGCAAATTTTTATAATTTTTTTTTCATTCATTAAATTTTTATTCTTTTTTCAATTTTTTAATTTTATTTTGTTCATTTTTTTATATTTATAAGTTCATTTTATAAGTTTCATTTCACTTAGTTATCTTAAGCGCATTATTTTGTTTTAAGAAGACAAAAAACAAATATCAATTGAAATTGATAACTCGCAAGCTGCAAGCCGCAAGCCTCTAAAATCGACTCTATACTATCATTGTTAATTTTTTTAAATCAATCCTGACGAAATTTTTGATAATTAATTCATAGTAATCTTTAGTTGCATTTTTATACGTATGATTAACAAAGAATTTTAAAATTAATTTTAAAAAAAATCAATAAAAAAAATGAATCAACCTTTTGAACATTCTATATATACGCAAAATGAATGCTTTAAAAATCCTGCATTTAATATATAAAAAAAAACTTATTACTATCACTGCAAAATCATCATTGAAAAAATTGTGTCAGTAAAGCCAACCAGAAAAATACCCCAAACTAAAATCATTATGAGCTTACCGACCGATAGATGAGATTTCAACTGAATCACCGATTTCATTTAGTAATACTCTCAAAAAAAAGTATAAAAATGTAATAATAACAATTATAAAAAAATGGAATGCCGACTGCCATTAAAATTAGACTACCTGCTACCTTTAAGCAACAATTAACTACTAAGCATCTAAAAAGTAATTCTATACCTTATTATTATAATTATTAAAGATCAAATATTAAGAATTTTTCTTACTAAATATTCTTGTATAATTTAAAAATTTATATTTTGTTCAATTAATTTTGGGTTTATTTGAAGTTGAAAGTTTTTAAGTTAATTAAACTTATAATTTTAATAATCACAATTTAATAGGAAATAAAAGCAATTCGAGAAAAGTGCAAAAAATTTGTTACTTTGATTTCCTTTAGTTCGTTGAATTTTTTGTTAAATAAAGTTGATAATCGATGGACAAAAAAAATTGTAGAATAATTTTGAAATTTCAAAATGAGATAATGCTTCAAAATTTTATATATCAAGCTAATTTTACCATACTTCAAGTTTTTGTATCATTTAATATATTCAAAAAATGCTTAGAATTTCAAAATAAAATTGGAGTATATTGCAGAGATTATTTAACATCTCAAATAATAAACGCTTTTTAGGGGTTTAAGGAAATTTTAATGAAATATTCGAAATCAACACTCGTGAAAAAATTAAATAACTTTTTTTAAAAATCTATTTAAAGAATATTTTAAAGTCCTTACTGAGTTTAAAAAGTTTTGTTTTTTTTATATTAAAAATCTATTTTTCAAATTTTTTCCATTCAAATTTAAAATTTATCGTTCAAATTAACATGGTTCAGTGGTCCAGAAGATTTTTCAAAAATTTAAATTTCATATTTTTATTTTTATGAGTGAAATTTTTATAATAAAATTTAATATAGTCAAAAAATAGTTTATAAAATAAAATCCATCGATTGTCAACTCAACTAATTCCTTTTGATATAATTTTAATTAATTTATTCTTCATTTGCGATTTTATTTTATTATTTTTTTCATCAATAATAAGATAACAAAAGAAGAATTTGCAATACTAACTAATCGATAAAAAAATACATAAAAATTTAGAGATTTGATAGGTATAAAAAAAATACAAAAGAAAGAAAGATTATTTTTGAGATAAGCATCTATCTAGGCAATTTCAATTTTTCCTAATATAAAATTTAAAAAAAAAATTAATCTAAAAAAATTAGTCTAAATGATATAAGAAGAAAAATTTTTTAAGATAACAATATTTGAGTCTTCTCACCCCCACAAAACTTTGCTATTTAAAATTTGACAAAATTTAATTAAAAAACTAATCAATTAACATAGGACAAAATCTTAATAATCGCTGTAAATACTTGAGTTCGTCGTTTAATTTCTGTTCTTTCTTTTTTTTCTTCTTATTTCAAATTTCAAAATTGGTGCTGGGACCTTTACTACTACTCTAACTCTTCTACTTCTCCTTCACATCCGACTATTCTTCACGTTATATCCACCGGGGACATCAATCTTTTTAATTATACATATTGAATTTAAATTCAATTTTTAAATATAAAATGGCGTATTAATTACTCTCAAAAAAACAAATTATTTGCTAAAATTTCCGAAATCGACGATAAAAAAATCAACAAAAATGTTCAAAAAATTGTCTTATTTTTCTATCAAATATCAGAATATATTTTACAATTGCAAAGCGAATATGAGAAAATTTTAAACCAACGATGGAGTAAAAACAAGCCAAGTTGAGAAAGACATAAATAAAATGACACTTAGTGGACATTATAAAGTAATAGAAAAACTATGAATAATAACAGTGTAGTGAAAAAAAAAATAAAATTGAAAAGAACAATAAACAGAATTATGAAAAAATAAGTGATTTAAGTGAGAAAAAATAATAAGTTTAAGGAACCAACACTTGAAAAAAAAAATTATTTTGCGTGAAAGTTGATAAACAATTAAAAAAATTAATATTAAGTGAAAGGACAATGAAAAATATCGCCAGTAGAATAATCTAAAGACTTTAGCTAAATAAACATTGAATGAACAAAGGAAAAAAAATAATAAGGAATAACCAATCAAAAAAAAATGAAAAAAAGACACATGATGAGAGTAATTAACGTTAAAAAATAACTAAATGAATAATATCACTCACTCACACACAAAATACGCAATAATTTTTTATTTGTTTCGCTTTATTGTTATGTAATATACAAAAAAAGGATATAAAAAATTTGAGGCAGTTTAAATTTATTAATGATGCTTTTTTGCTTATCAAAATGCCCTATTTTTAAAACAATTTTAAATGAAACAAAAAACTTAAAAAAAAATCGTCGATAAATCGAGTGGAAAAAAAGAGAAATATGCGGAACTTGAGTGGATCATCACACGTGATACGCGATGTGCACAAAGCAACATCATCGAGCTGACGAGCAGTAGTAGAATGAGGTGAGGATTGATCAACGAATAATAATGAAATATGTCATATAAAAAAATGAGGTGGAAAGGTATCATTAATTTATTTAAATTTAAGATCTTATTAAATGTAATAAATTTTAATAAAACCATGAAAAAAAAACAAAATTAAAGCTTTAAAAATTATGATATAAATTATTAAATATAGGTCACCGTTTTTTTTCTAAATCAATATTTGAACAAAACAAATATTAAGCATCAAAAAATTATGAAGCAAAAATGTGTGAAATTTGATGAGCATTTTAAGATTAAATAAAACAAAAATCTTTGTCATTGAAAAAATTGAGTTTAAAATTTAAGAAACGAAAGCTTTTTGTGAAGAAATTTTCAAAATTTCCCAAGGATTGAGGAAATGTTCTTAAATGGATACTTAATAAATTTTGACAATCAACTGTCATTTTTTCAGTTACAAAACTGCTTAGTATTCAAATTCAAATTAAGTAAAAAAGTTGAATTTTATTTTTAACAAACTAGACATTTTATGGAAAGTTCCACAAATGTCAAGTTTTTAAATTGGCATAAGGTCGACTGTTCCACCAGGAAATAATGTCTGTAAACCTTTACTGTAAAGCTTTGTTATTAAATAATTTTTAAATAAAGAAGAGCTAGAAGTCGACCGAATTTTTTATGAAGTCGAACAAACTTCAAGCTCTGAAATAAAGTATATATGTGATTAATACTGTAATACACAGTCAAAACATGATGAAGATACAAAACAACTCTGGATACGATTTTATCTAAATTAATATATTCTCTTCCCAATTTTAGATAAATATGTCACAGAGTTAATAATTAACGAATATTTTAGAAAAAGCTTCAAAATAAGCAAATCTATCATTTAATGAAGTCAAAAATACATTAAGAATCCCGATCGGTCAAAGTTTTTCATGACCGCTAAACGGCATTTAAGTGGGAATTTTTAATGGTATTGAACCTGAAACTTGCCAAATAGCAGCCATTTGGTTTACATGAGTAATTTGTGCAGATCGGGGATAATTAATGGATTGACTTAATTTGAATGATATTTTGCCTTATTTAATTTTGTTAAATAACAAATAATCTAAAGACATCCTCAACCTCAAAAAGCTTTCGTTTCAATTACAAAAAGAATATTAATTTCATTTTTAATTTTATTAAAAAATCTAAACACATGTAAATTTATATAAAAAAAACTAACAAAAAAAGGAAAAATGAATAATAAAAATACGACATCGCTTATATTTAAGGCTTTTTATAAAAATCAAATAATAATAATAAATAAATAATAAATTAATGATAAAGTAAAAAAACGGTATTTATTAGAAGAAAAAAATGATTATGATAAGAAATAAAAAAAAAATGAAATATTAAGTACCGTTTGTAAATCGCACACATTTTTCAAATTCAATTAATTTGAATGAATATTTTTGAAGAGCAAAAGTTCAACTTCTAACATGAAATATTAATATTAATGAAAAAAAAAAAATAACTACAATGCCGTACGATTCTTTATAATATTTTTTGATATGATGCATTTGTTTCTGCGTGCAAAAAAGTGTCCAGTTTTTTCAAGGGTTAAACATATTAAGAGACAAAAAAATAATCATAAGAATTAACAAAAAAAAAATCATTCAATTGCGAGGGATAGAGGGGCGAGAAAAAAATGTGACGCATTATTTTTATCATTTCATCAATTGCCATTTCTGAAGACATTAAAACAGATTTAGCAACTTAATTTTTAGACTAAAATGATTGGATCTAAATGGATTCAATTATTTTTCTTTCTTAAACTTGCTAGTAAATTTAGAAAAAGTTTTCATTCATTCAGCATTTTTCGCTCAATCTCGTGATATTATTTTGAATCCAGAAATTTTATGAAAACTTTCTAGAGTGTGAAACTTTGACAATTCCTGGATATTAAACTTCAATTAATTTTTGTCAATACGGTGTAGGGATTTGATTAATATCTAATGGATGACGCCTCAATTTGGCAGTCACAAGCCCCACCTCTGAGCAAAAATAATAGAAGACCTTTCAGAATTTACACTCATAAAAATGTCAAAATAGTTTCACATTCTTAAAATTTTTGATTAAAATGTAGAAATTTCCTCCATTTTTTTCCTTCATAAAACACAAAACAGCAAATAACAATACAGTTGGTAAATCCATAATTGTGTTTTTATGAAACGCCGATCTAACAAACGCGCACGAAATGATGTATGAAAAAAGAAATGATATGATGAATTTTATTAACAGATGGAAATACTTCTGTCCTTTTTTCAAAATTTTCTGCTTCAAAAAACTTTTTTAACGAAGAACAAAAAAAAAATATTTAAAAAAAAATGAAAATCTAGAGAAGAAAGATTACTTAAAACATTAGAATGAAATGACGATGGAAGTGAAATGAATGTAGAGAATATCGTATTGTTGGAGCGAGCCTTTTTTCCTTAATTCTGAATATTCCTACATTGCCCAAAGTTTAAAATGAAAATATTTTTTAAAACAACTCGTTTCCAACTTTTTATCCTATTTTGTAGAAAAAGAGAATTTCTATTCTTATAATAAATTTAAGTTTTTATATATGTACAAACATATACATCTAGTTAAATATATATTTATTTTTAATGATGACTTTTAAATTTTTATTGTTCAACCATCTGTGTTTGAGTTGTTGAATAAATGTGCTCCAAAACTTCACGTCCAAATGATGTAATTTAAAGGATCCCCACTTTTGATTGCATCATGATTTACATGCAGAGATTGAATTCGGCTCGGATTTTTTATGGAAAAGTCAACTTGAGTGGACTGGACTTTATATAAAATTCGAGTCGATTTCAAGCTGGTTTATGATTATTTGTGATTCCTTTGATATTCAATTATCAAGAATCATTATCAAACAACATACAAATTGATACAAATTTGAAAATATTGAACTTTTCTCGAATCAAATTGGACACATCGCTTGAAGTTTAAATGAAGCATTTTGTTTAATTTTTGATGATACCTATATATTATATATTAAATATGACATAGTATTAGCATGTTAATGAATTTTCAACTAATCTCTATTTAAAGCAAAATGTATTTAAAAATGGATTGTTCTCCAATTAGCAAAAAAAACGAAATGAAAAAGAAAAGAAGAGAGTTTTATTTAAGAAAAAGAAAATGAAAGATACTCTAGTTAGACAAAAGAAGTAAATGTGATTTATTTGCAAGGAAAAATTGTATGTATAAAAAATTAAAAATTCTTTAAGTTCATTGAGAAAAATTAATGACTAAAAGATAAAGAAATTTTTTAAAGCATGAAGTTGAAACAATTTTACTCATTGAGTTTTTGCGAATTAAAATTTTAAATTTAATAGACCTCTCGACCTCGAGTGTGGTCGATGTGCTAATTACTTCCCCAAAAATTAGGAACAAAACTTCTATCGGCCAGAAATTTTCTCTTTCTCCGCCCGCTGACCAATAAAAAAAATAAAATCGTATGCATAGAAAAAGTTCATTGAAACAACGAACGATAAAGTTATTAATTTAAATTTAAAAAAAAAATGTGAAAAAATATTTCTTTTTATGTAAAAAATTTGAATTTTTCTTCGGCAATTTTTCTCTTCATAATGATTGCTACCTATGCGCCACAAAACAAATTGATAACAATTGAATTTTATTTTCCTCAAATGTCCATTTTATGAAATAAAAATGGACATTTGAGAAATAAAATTCAATTGTTATCAATTTATTTTGTAAACATGTTGCGTCATTATGAAGAAGTAGAAAAATTGCCAATAAATTTTACATAAAAAATTTTTTCACATTTTTTGTTAAATTAATAACTTTATCGTTCGTTAATGAACTTTTTTCTATGCGTATTTTTTTTTTATTTTTTTTTTTTTATAAATGCGATAGAAGTTTTGTTCTAATTTTTTGGGAAATGTTAGCACATCGACCATAAATTTAAATTTCGCGAAAACTGAAATGCGAAATTTAACTTCAGTAGCTTAAAAAAATTTCTTTTATCTTTTACTTATTTTCTTCTCAATGAACTTAAAAAATTTTTAATTTTTATACATACAATTTTCCTTACTATAGATACATTTAACTGATACAGCTAGAGTATCTTCATTTTCTTTTTCTTAAATAAAACTCTCTTCTTTTCTTTTCATTCGTTTTTGCTATTGAGAACAATCCGATTTTTAAATACATTTTGCTGAAATAAGTTAATAAATTCATTAACATACTATGTCATATTTAATATATAATATATAGGTATCATCAAAGAATTAAACAAATAATGCTCA
Organism: Chironomus tepperi; assembly: GCF_022539635.2. Lineage (NCBI taxonomy): Eukaryota > Metazoa > Arthropoda > Insecta > Diptera > Chironomidae > Chironomus > Chironomus tepperi. The sequence goes on along the minus strand of NW_027226320.1, from coordinate 5,203 downwards.
TTTTAAACTTCAAGTTGACATATTAATCCAATTCAATTCGAAAAGTTGTGATTTTCAAATTTGTATCAATTTGTATGTTATTTGATAATGATTCTTGATAATTGAATATCAAAGGAATCACAAATAATCTCAACTTGAAATCGGCTCCGAATTTTTATATAAGAATCCAGTCCTCAAGTTGACTTTCCCATAAAAAAATCCGGCCAAAATAATCTCTGCATGTAAATCATGATGCAGGAAAAGTGGGGATCCTTAAATTACATCATTTGAACGTGAAATTTTAGACACATTTATTCAACAACTCAAACACAGATGTGAACAATAAAAATTTAAAGTCATCATTAAAATAAATATATATTTAGATAACATATGTTTTAATACATATAAATACCATTGTTAGCAAATAAATTCCTCTTTCTAAAATAGAATAAAAGTTTAGGCTTAGTTGTTTTAAAAATATTTTCATTTTTAACTTTAGGCAATGTAGGAATATTAGGTAAAATTTTTTTTCGCTCAACAATACATTCTCTACATTCATTTCACTTCCATCGTCATTTCATTCACAATGTTTTAAGTAATCTTTCTTCTCTAGATTTTCATTTTTTTAAATAATTTTTTTGTTCTTGGAAAATTTTTTGAAGCAGAAAATTTTGAAAAAAGAGACAGAAATATTTCCATCTAGTAATAAATTCATCGCATATTTCTTTTTTTCATACATGCATTTCGTGCGCCGTCAGCGTTTCATAAAAACACAATTGTAAGATTTACCAACTATATTATTATTTGTATTTTGTGACATGAAAGGAAAAAAATGGAGAATTTCTACATTTTAATCAAAAATTTTAAATGTGAAACTATTTTTTGTATTTTATAATTGTAGGTCTGAAAGTGCTCACCTTATTTTTGCTCAGAGGAGGTGGGGCCTTGACAAATTGAAGACGTCATCCCATTAGATGGCAAATCCTACACCTGTTGACAAAATTAGTAAGTTGTATCAGGGTATCAAAGTTTCACGCCATAGAAAGTTTTCATAAAATTTCTGGATTCAAAATGTGAATTGAAGCGAAAAATACAGATGAAGATGAAAACTTTTCTAAATTTAGAAGAAAATAATTTAGTCCATTAGATAATCGTACAATTACAAGAACAAATTTAATAAATCTGTTTTAATGTCTTCAGAAATGGCAATTGATGAATGATAAAAATAATGCGTCACGGTAGCCCTCTATCCTCGCAATTGAATGATTTTTTTTGTTAGTCTTATGATTATTTTATCTCTTAATATATTTAGCCCTTGAAAAACTGGACACATAAAAAACAATGCATCATATCAAAAAATATTATAAAGAAATCGTACTGTATTAATTTATTTTTTTCATTAATTAATATTTCATGTTAAATTGTTTTAATACTCAAAATATTCAAATTAATTGAATTCAAAATGTATTCAAACAGTATATGCTATTTTGACTACTTATCATAATTTTTTTCTTCTAATAAATACCGATTTTTACTTTATCATAATTTATTATTTATTTATTATTATTATTTGATTTTATAAAGAAACATGACAAGCGTGTCGTATTTTATTATTCATTTTTCACTGTTAGTTTTATATAGAGTACATATTTAATTTTAATAAAATTAAATTTTGATACAATGACATAGTGAGCGAAACACATTTGAAGATATCCTTTAGATATTTGTTATCCAGCAAAATTAAATAAGGCAAAATATTGAATTTTGGGCCGATCAAATGGAAATATCCCCGATCTACGCAAATTCATGTAAAATTAATGGCGATTTTCGATTGTATTAGAAATTCAACTAAATGCCGTTGCTGATAAAGCCGAAAAAACAATTGATAAATTTAATATGCAGCTTGTAATATTAGATTTGCTTATTTACGAGCTTTTCTAAAAATTCGTTGAATTGTGCTCTGTGACATATTTATCTAAAGTAGGAAAATATATTAATTTAGATAAATTTAATCAGAAATTTATTTTATTATCTTCATCATGTTTTGACTTTGTAATACGTATTAATCACATATATACTTTATTTCAGAGCGGGATTTGTTCGACTCATAAAGAATTCGGTCCTTCTAGCTCTTTTATTTAAAAATTATTTAATAATAGCTTTACAGTAAAGGTTGCAGACATATTTCGTGAATTAATCGACTATACAATTTAAACTTGACATTTAATAGACTACCCATAAAAATTTGAATTTGAACGAATACTAAATAAGCATTATAACTGAAAAAATGACAGTGTGTCAAGTATATATCCATTTTAAGAACATTTCTCAATCCTTTAGGAAATTTTGAAAATTTCTTCACCATCTTAAATTTTAAACAATTTTTTTCAATGACAAGTTTTGTTTTATTTAATCTTAAATCATCAAATTTCACGCATTTTGCTTCATGTTTTGATGCTTAATGCTGTTTTGTTCAAGTATTTAGAAAAAACGGTAAAATATATTTAATGAATATCATAATTTTTAAAAACTTGATTTTTGTTTTTCATGGTTTTATTAAAATTTATTACATTTTAATAAGATCTTAAATTTAAAATAAATTAATGATACCTTTCCACCTCGACATTTTATATGACACTCTTCATTATTATTCATTGTCCAATACCTGAATACACTCATCTTATCGCATATCACATGTGATAATCCCTTTCAAGTTCACGCTATTTATTCTTTCCACTCGATTTATCGACATTTAAGTTTGTTTCATTTAAAATTGTTTTTAAAAATAGAACAAAAAACATCATTATAAATTTAAACTGCCTATACTTATAATTATCCTTTTTGTATATTACATAACAATAAAGCGAAACAAATAAAATTGTACTGTATTTTATGTGTGAGTGGTAATTATTCATTTGGGTATTTTTAACGTTAATTCATCATGTGTCTTTTTTTTCATTTTTTTTTGATTAATTTATTCCTTGTAATTTTTTTTCCTTTGTTCATTCAATGTTTATTTGCTTAAAGTCTTTAAGATTATTCTACTGGCGTAATTGTCACTTTCGCAATATTAATTTTTTTTTTAATTGTTTATCAGCTTTCGCATCAAAATAATTTTTTCAGTGTTGGTTCCTTAAACTTATTATTTTTCTCACTTAAATCACTTATTTTTCATAATTCTGGGCTATTGTTCTTTTCAGTACGACATTATTATTCATAGTTTTCCTGTGCTACTAATGTACTAAGTGTCGACATTATGTCTTTCTAGCAACTGACACCTCCATCGACAGTTTTAAAATTTTCTCGCTATTCACTATAATTTCATAAATATTATATTTGATAAGAAAATAAGTATTTTATTCTGTATTTTTATCGTCATTTCAGAAATTTCGCAAATAGTTGTTTAGTAATTAATACGCCATTTTATATTTAAAAATTGAATTTAAATTCAATATGTATAATTAAAAGATTGATATCCCCATTATTAACTTTTTTGTGAAGAATAGTCGAGAAGTAGAAAGGGTGATAGTAGTAGATCAACTGTACGAATTTGAAATAAGAGAAAAGAAGGGCAAATTAAACGACGAACCCAATGTACAGCGATTCTATCACAATGATTAATTTTTTAATTAAATTTTATCAAATTACAAATAGCAAAGTTTTATTGAAATTGAAGACTCAGATGTGGCCATGTAAAAATTTTCTTTACTATATCTTCAGATTATTTTTTAAGACATTTTTTAAATTTTATATTAGGAAAAATTGAAATTTACTAGATAGGCTCTTGCTCTCAAAATAATCTTTCTTTTCTTTGTATTTTTACTATCAAGATCTGCAAATTTTATGCATTTTATCGATTAGTGTATTACAAATTCTTCTTTTGTTATCTTATTGTGATGAAAAATAATAAAATCGTCATAGGCAAATTATATCAAGAAAGGAATTAGTAGAGTTGACAATCAATGGGCTTTACTTTATAATTTTAACATATTAAAATCTAGATTTATTTTTGAAATTCCCTTTCACAAAAAATATTTTAAATTAATTTAAATTTTAAAATCTTCCACGTTAACAATTATAATTAATTTAAAATGACAAATTTTAAATTTGAATGAAAAAATTTTCAAAAATAAATTTTAAATTTTGAAAAACAAATTTTTAGACTTAATAAGGGCTTTAAAATATTAGATATTTTAAAAAATTTTCTTTAAATTTTTTCACCGATGTTGATTTCGAGCTGTTCATTAAGAGTGGAAACCCCTAAAGCGTTTATTATTTGAGGATGTTAAAACATAATCTCTTGTCTCTCAATTTATTTTTGAAATTCTAAGCATTTTTGAATATGACAAATGATACAAAACTTGAAATATGTAAAATTAGCAATTATATAAAATTTGAAACGAAATTAACACTATTTTAATATCAGATTTTAACATTTTCTACAATTTTTTTTTATCCATCGATTTATGTATTATTTAACAAAAGAAATTTGAAACTAAGGAAATCAAAGTAACAACTTTTTTTTCTCGAATTTAAGCACATTTCTATTAGAATTGTGATTACTTCAATTAAAATTATAAGTTTAATTAACTTAGAAACTTTAAACAAATAGGCTTAAAAATGAATGAACGCAAAATATAAATTTTTAAATTATACAGAATAATTTTAGTAGAAAATTCTTATTATTTGATCTTTAATAATTATAGTAATAAAGATATAGAATACTTTTTTAGATGCTTGAAATAATTAGCTAAAACAGCAGGTAATCCTAATTTTACATTTTTTTATACTTTTTTTGAATACCTTAAATGAAATCGGTATTCAGTTGAAATTTCTCGGTCGGTAAACTTCATAATGATTTTTAGTTTGAAGATTTTCTGGTTAGCACCTGACACAATTTATCAATGATGATTTTTGCATTGATGTGAAAAAATAAGTTTTTATATATTAAATGCAGGATTTAAAAAACATTCATTTTGCATTATATATACTAAATGTTCAAAAGTTGATTCATTTTTTTTATTGATTTTTTAAAATTGAATTTTAAAATTCTTTGTTAATCATACGTATAAAATGCAGTAAAGATTACTATGATTAATTATCAAATTTCGTCGAATTGATTTAAAAACGATAGTATAAAGTGTTTTAGAAGACTTACGCTACTTATTATCAATTTCAATTGATATTTATTTTGTCTTCTTAAAGCAAATAATGCGCTAGATAA
>NW_027226319.1:0-28405 GCF_022539635.2 Chironomus tepperi | reverse complement strand
TATTAGGCCTTAAAAAGTTTTCTATTAGACCAATGTTACAGCTAGTTTTATAAATATCAAAGTGGTCAAAAACCCAAATTTATATTTTTCCCACATTTTGCAAGTATTTCTGTGGTGTTTCATTTCTATATCTCATCCTTTTAATTGTTATTTGCGTAAGACTTAAGTGTGTTTTCATTCACTGTAAATGAAATTCATAAGAAAGCTTTAAAATCGGTTTTAATCATCTCCAAGCGAAGATGGTGAATGCCTTTAACCATCATAATGCACTTTTATGTGCATAATATTCTTTAAGCACACAATAGCGCAAATAAGCTTTTGCTTTCTCATGCAATATTAATGAAATGAAAGATTACGTCTTAGTGCAAAATGCATAATTTATGATGAATATACATATATTTTGTCGAGCACTCTTGAAAAAAAAATTGTTGAAAGAAATAATGAAATAAAAAAGGATAAAATAAAGAAAAGAGAAATTTTGCATGCAGATGTAAGTAGGTCTTAATCTAAAATTATGCACGCTTTTACATTAAAGTATAAAAGTGGAACGAGGTCGGTTATGAACACATAATCGTTGCGGTTGTGTGCATTAATATCCATTTCTTCTTGTGCTAATATTGAGCTTGAAAATGCTGATTTAAAATTATACTTTCATCCATCTCACACGCTTAATTTTCCATTTGGGAAGTTTTTCTTTTTCTTTATTATTTGCATAGCTTTAGCTCCTTACTTGCTTCTCACATAAATTGAATTTCAATGCATATTTCAGGAAATTCTAAACTTCCTCTGTTGTTGTTCGAGTGTTTTTTTTCTATATCGAGTCCTGTCGAATGCAAACATCTTCCAAGGACTTTTCCGGATTTTTCTTTTCTTCATTTTCTTTACTGTGGTTTGAGCTTTGTAAATAAAAAAGTTTTAAGATGTTAACATGAGAATGGCAATAAATTATAATTTTTGGTTTGCTGTTTTTGATAAATTAAGAACACTTTGAATCTATCGTGGTTTTATACGATTTTATCTTATGAACTTCAGATTATGTTAAGTCATAGTGTTACTAGATGTTTAAACGAATACTCTTTCAAAAATAATGTTTGATCTCTAAAATAATGCCTTCTGCATTGATATAAAAGTTTGCTGGAAACTACACGGTGTAAACCTAGACTGTCTTGAGTCTAACCCTAGGTCGGAGATCATCAAATCTGAATATACTAATAATTGTTATCAAATTACTTAAATCCGAGAGGAGTCTTTAATTAAACTTATTAAAATATTAATATTTCATAACAATAAATTAAGAATACTTCCTTTATAAAACTTCTCAGAAGTCGATGATCAAACAACACTAAATGTTTAATATTACTCAACATTATTATCTCAAATAAAGTCAATAAGCAGTCAATTCACGCACATTTTTCCCGCAAACATAAATTTTAATGTTCAATAACGGAAGTCCATAAAATTTGTGTGAGCAATAAATACCTTTTAGCATCCATTACAGTTTCAACTTGTCCAAACATTAAACTTCTTTCTCCTCATCTCTTTACCTCATTGAATCTTAATTGCTTTCTCACACTGCGTGCTTTTCTAATAAATGCCCTTTGTACATGACCATTGGACATTTTTAAATGAAATATGACAATTGCGTCATAGAGCACCTTAAATTTAACAAGGATATCGAGAAAAATATGTATCATGCTGCTTACTGTTTCGGTTTTAAGACTATAGTATTTTACATTTAAATCCTAATGAATGCAAAAAGTGAAATTGTCTTCAATAAATGAATGCTGATGTCGTTATCTTTGATGAAAATGTGCTTCGGCAAAAATCCAATTATTATTTAATCACCTCAATGGGACAATTTTCATAAAACGGTAGAAAGACAACATGAAGCTGTAGAAATAGATATATAATAAAGACTAGAAGCAATTTAAAGTAGTCGGAAGGAAATCCATAATAATCATTAAAATTATTGCATTCGTCTGGAGTCTTAAAACATTCTGGCACTCATGTAAGTATAAAATACGAACATTTATAAATATTATTATACCTTTTGGCTCTTTATGCTATTAAAATAAGAACTTTAGTCATACATTTTACCTTTAGTATCATTCTATATAGTATTTTATACAGAATCCTCATGCATATATTCTGTGATTCATTATTCAGGTACTGCTGATATGAATAAATTTTCATTTAGGATGGTAATTCAGAGATTTCAACTCATCGAGTATATTTTATTGGATTCTATATGGATTTAATTCAGTCAAAGTTGGGTGTACAATCCTAGATATTATAACGGTCATTTGAGATTTGAATAATATTTATTTTACATAGTTGGAAACCCTTTTTCATACAAAAGTTTAGTCTGTTTTTGAATTCGGATAAATAAACATCTGGAAGTAGTTTTAATTAAACTATATTTTCCACAACTTTATTCAATGAAACTAAAAAATCATAACAATCTGGCACATCCCATCCCTGAAAGCAAAAAAGATAAGAAAATTCATGCATGAATGTATTTCTTATTGTCGTTACGATTCAATTGCACTATTTTGGCACCTGAAAGCAAATTCATTCAAATATCAAAATGTGTACACAATGTGAAAATAAAACAAAAGACAGGATAAACATTTGACGGCTGTTTCATGTTCATTTTCTGACCCAATAATTATTATTATCAGAACTGAAATTGATGAAAGCACTTTTGTTGTTCAAAATCTCAACAATTTGCTTGTTCTAGATTTTTTGGCACAATAGCACATAAAAAACAGGAGCTTTATGAAAAGAGCATCAGCATTATAATGGTATTAACAAAACTAAAGGAAAATGAGATATAAGGAAGTTCATTGTTTATTTTACGATAGTCATACAAATGTATTTGCAGATATTTGTGTGTGTATAAGTGTAGTGATTATAAAGGAGAAGATATCATTTCCTCAATGGAATAGAAATTTGGTAAAACAAAAGGACATGATACGAGAATTCGCATTTGGCTTTGAAATTTTTCTCACCCGGCAGTGCACACTACTAACGTTTCAAGTGTCATTTCAATAGAAAAGTTTGCATAATTATTGTTTTCCTACGGAAATAGAGAGAGAATGGAATAGGGGTTTGTGTCCGAAATACTTAAGGTAAAGCTATGGTCTTTGGATGATTATATGAGTAAATGCAGGTGATACGTTAGACAATTTCATAAAGTTCTGTATACACGACCCGATCGGCTCAAATTATTCGTGGTAGCCAATTGGTGACAGTGTTTGGCTCGAAGTAAGCTTAGATCGGAATCGGAACAAAGAATGCCCACCACTGTTGTATGGCGTCCATAGAACAAATCAAAATTAACCCTTACTAATCCAAGGATACGCTAGGATATCCTAACTGCCCTAGGTAACTCTATCCTACTCGATTCTAGATGCCTTAGGTTAATCTATTCCATTCCATCCTAGGTATCTCAATAAAACCCGGTTAGGTTAAAATACCGGTCCCTCTTCGGGCTAGTTATTTGATTCGTGCTACTTGTAAAGGTAATCTTCTTAATAATATGATTGGAAAATTCAATTTATCTAGCACAATATACAATAGTTCAATAACAATGATGAACCTCGTAAAACATTTCTATAAAATGTAAGGAACAGCAACCACTAATTTACAAGAAAATTTATAATCTAGCTCAAAGAACGAAGCATGTATCTTCAATGCTACACAACTAGTTATGTGAAATAGAGAATGAAGATTAGACGACGGAAATAAATGTATGCATTAAACCTCGTAGCTATTTGTTTAAATTAAATTCATACTAAAACAAAACTCCATCCTCAGAGTTCTATTGTATTAAGAGAAAATTTTGCCTTTTGTTGCTTATTTGCCCGAAATTTTAGTCTGTAGTCATTATCATGATACATTTATTTTTCCTTTTTTTCTATTTTCATCTGCTCGTATTGTTTTCAGTGTTATTTGTATGTCTATATCTTTCTTTGTATGTATGTAAATGTGTATTGCTATATACATAAATTGTTTTTCTTCTCATTCGCTAACAACCAGGTTTAGCCTGAGGTTGGAATGTCTTTACTCGGTTTTGCTCTTGCTCTTTGTACGTAGCAGTTTATGAGAAAAGGAAGTTGTTCGTTAAAAAATTATTGTATGAAAAATTATAACACTGAAAGTCATGATTTTGCAGTGAATAATGTTTGATGCTACCGTTGCGGCTTTTTGTATGACAAAAGAATATTAAATTAATTTTCCGCCAATTTTCATGAAATCCTGTATGTGAAAATGCTATACAGCTAACAAACTTACTAAGTGAATTGTACGGATTTATGATTTTATCTCATTTTATTAGCATCCATGTGAAATTTTAATTTTCATTCATTCAATGCTTCTCATTCCTACAGTTAGCTCATCAGAATTTTTTATTATTATTAAAATCATCTGACTTAATGGGATTTTTTACAGGTGCTTAATTTTTAAGCATTTTATATCTTCCGTGAAGAATTTTTTTCCCTCATTGACATAGCTTTGGAAGTTTATTGGTGCTGAAAATTTAAAGCGTGGTTGTTGGGAACCAAAAAAAAGTGAAATTTAATTTAAAGATCAAAAGATTAAAAAATCTTTTATAAACAACGACAGAATGTTGACAAGACATTTTACATTTTCTAGTGACTTTCTCAGAGGTTTCATTTTTCGACGAAGCAGAATTTGTTTTTAATTGTTTCAAAGGAAAATTTTTTATACTTTTTAATGAAAATTTTTTTCCGTGAACTAATTTTGCGTTATGAAAATGAAAATTTAATTTAAACTTTTATAATTTATGTAAAAAATGGTAAAAGTCCTCGTGTTATAAATCGAGGGACTTAAGCGCATTTTTACCCAGCGATGAGTATTCTAATTTTTTGGAAAATATACTGTCTAATTTTATTTGAAATTTAATGATCAAAAAAAGTTCAAATATTTGACGAATTTGATCTCGTGCCTCATTCAGTCATCCTCACCCAGTCAGACAACAATGCGTTAAAAATGCCAGAAGATGAAGAAATTTTGATCTAAAGAACTCTTTCGGCTGTTTCACTAAAGTGGATTATCCTCAATTTCGGATTATCCACTTCAGTTTTTTTAGAATATCTCTGACATTTTAAGAGTTTTCAAAAATATACTATGTGATACTACTAGATTTGACTGAAAAATTGTATAGTTAATACATGTTAAGGATCAACGAAATTCAAAATATATTGAGTTGTCACGGCTAGGCCACATTATTATAAACTAAAAACAAAATTAATGTAACTCTTAAATTGCTTGAGATATTTACAAAACTGAAGTGGATAATCCGAAATCGAGGATAATCCACTTTAGTGAAACAGACCGTTTATGTCCTTTAATAGGCCTTTTTAAAAGACAAACATAAATTTCTAACATACAGTAATACATTAATATTCAAAGTAATAAATTGAAAACTTTAAATCTTCTTACTTTATTTAATAACCTTTCATTCCTTTAAGGTGATATAAATCAAATTCATCAATAGAATTTAGAATATTCAAATAACTCAATTACCAAGTTAATTACTGGAAATATATATATGAAATATGAACATCAATATTTTACCCATAAAATTAATTCTATTATGAAAATTTTGATCTTTAATTAAATTTCACCAAAATTCCCCCAACTCTTTACTTAATTCATTTCTTAAAATTTTAATTCAATTTTTCTTCCTAAAAGCTATTTCTGGCTGACTTCTTAGAGAGCAAAAATTTTCTCTTTTCATGAAAATTATAAGAATAAATAAATATGAATGGGATGTTTGCGAAATAGAAATGGCACAATGTAAGGAGAGAGTATTGTAGTATGAAAATAAATCCTTAATCCTTTAAGTACAAAACACTTGAACTTCTCCTCTTCCATTTCTTCGCCACCAAAATACATTAATCATTCATTATTGCAAATTTATCATTCTCAGTGGATTCTCGTGATTCCATAATTTTTCATTACTGACATCGCAATGAAAATATTTCACGCTAAGTATTCATGTCATAAACATAAACATTCATTGAAAATTAAAAGGGTGAAATAAATTAATATTCAATTAATTGTAATTTTCACGCTTCTCGTTTATTACATCGTGCGTACCTCAACACTCTCGCTAATGTTCTATTGAAAAAATATGAAAAGAAAACAAAAATGTGTGTAGAAAATGTTTAACAGAAGGAATTTTACTAGGGTGGGAAAGTTTGGTTTTCATTCTTGATTAGTTAGAGATTTGCATGATGAGATTTGAAATCCTCTCTGGTTTGCTATTTTGAGTGTTTCTAATGAGAGAACATTTTTCAAAAGGATTCGAACGAATTCCATTTTTCTAAAGGCTGGTTGTACTGTATCAATCATTCAATGTGTGTGTCAAGTCAGTCTTGTTATAAATGGATTTTTAGAATCTGGTGGAATTGGAATCTGAATGATTGGCCTTAATCAAGAAGTTTTTACAATTAGAAGGACAATAAGACATCAATAAAGAGATTCAGATGAGGAAGTACGATTGGATTGGAACAAAAATTTTGAAACAGTTTACGTACTAAAATTCCACATAAATTTCTTGATTCAGTTTAAAATACGTATAACAACCTTTCCTTATTTCAAAATCTCAATGGGTCTCCAACCCAAGCATGAAAATTGCTGAGGAAGTAGAAAGTCGTTGATATTAAAAGAAGCAATTTTCGAAACATCTCGTGATGAATGCTTAATGAATATTTTAGTCTTACTTTTACCCCTCACTCATTCGTTCAACCTTATTGAAAAGCATGGATGGAAAATTGAAATCAAATTATATGAAAATAGAATGTAGATAATATTGACAGATATGGCATCAATTGACTTACTTTATTAATGATAATGAAATTTAAATTTCGATCATGAAAATTGACTATGAAATCTTTTTCTTCACCTTTTACCCCCACACAATTTTTCTCCCTATATCAACATTGTCAACTGTAATATTAGCGTTATTGCTACTGCTGATGATGATGTTAAATTAAATTCATACTTTAAAGTTATTGAAATGAAAATATGTATGCAAAATCGTGCTAAATGTCATTGAGTTGAGTGATGTGTAACTGATAGGCAGGAAACGGTTACGAAAAGTTGAGCTTTAGGCAATTTGTTTGAAAACATAACTAATTTCTTGATACTCACTTACTTACTGAAACCATGCTCCTATGTGGAACTTACCATACTCCTATGTGGTCACTCCATAATATCTCACATCTGATTCTGTTGTTGGCTCTATCTCCTTGTCTGTACAAATTCCGAACGTTAAGCTGACATCCTTTCATCATTGTTCAGTCCTCATCTACGCCAGACTTCGTTGGCCACGATTTACGTCTCACAGCCATACAGTTGTACTGACATAGATGTATAGATGTTTAGTTCCTTCTTTAAAAGTTTGAAAAACTAAATTTTCTTAATTTCCTTATTTGTGACTTAAATGAATTTTAAAGGAATCAATACTTTTGTATTCAAAAGCACAACAGTTTTCAGATAGAATAAGTTCAATAACCGAAGTTTTCATTTTAGAAAAAGTCATCACATCCTCCGTATAATAAAGTGTTAAGCGTAACCGTTTGCCACTCGCATGAATGTTTTGAATGTAAATATTTTTCCACGAAGCGCTAAAAAATTAATTTTTGTTGATGGAAAAATTGCCATGCCTCTCGTTGCTTACATCAACATTCGTTCTTCTATTCTGTGAGAGAAATTGATTTTCAGTATGTGATGTAAACATATAACGTGATTAATTTCATATGCGAGACGATATTTTCAATTCTTATTTTACACATCTCCCTTCTAAACACTCTTCTTTCAGTTTCATAATATATCCTTATGCATGTGTATATCCTCTCGAGAGTTTAAGTGAATAAATTTAAAATGATGCGTATACGTCTTCAGAAAATGAGAAAAATGTCAAGAAAATTCATTATGTGATAATACTCAGACTTTCGATGGAAGTTAAATTTAAGCGTAACATTAAGACAGCAACAGAATCAAAAACAGTTTCGCATGCCTCTGTAAAATAATTTATTTTTTAGAATTACGAAATTTGCTCATCGTTTGTCAGCATTATGCGTATCGTATGATGTGCACGCACTCGTGATGGAAATTTTTTTTATTCTTTAAGCGATTCCATAATTCTTTTTTCAATTTCAATGGAAATTATCGCTTTATTCACATACATGCATGTAGTCACACCGAGGGAATTTGGTTCTTTTCGATTTTAAATTGAATTAAAATATGTAGGTTTAAATTCTTTGTGGTCTTATATTGATTATTAAAGCTTTAAGCTGTTGTCATTTAACAATTTGTACGATCTTTTGAACGTAAAAACATTCAACCGATAAAATTTGAATTTGAAATAGATGAAAGTCATAAAACTAAACAATTCAAAACTGCAACATAAATAAGTTTATGCTTAATGTGCCGTTTTGAGGTAAAAATAGGTAAAATAAATTCCATTTAATAAAAACGGCCAAATTTTATTTTTTACTTTTCTCAATTATACAGCTAACACGAACATCTAGACGTATGAATTGAAAAGCTGTATCAACTATTATATACAAAGGTTTGAATACAATTACTAATCCAAACTGTCTACAATGTCAATTTTTCCTCCTTTATGTTTTTTAAAAACATTTATCGTGAATAAATTTTAAGCGAATTCTTCATATCCACTCTGAAAACATCCTCAGAGGAAAAATTCTGTAAAAAAACCTATCACATTTAATTCATATATGCCACATTCACCAAACACACATGTTTCAAGTGCGATAAAATTCCGAGACAATACTCCACATATACATAAAATATTTCGTTTTTTTTTTTTCTGTGCATTTCGAAAAATATGTTTCATTCTCATTTAATTGAAACCACATTTTATGTGAACGCTTCATTAAAACTTTACTGTCTAGCAATTATTTTCATTGGTTTTTGCATTTGAGCTTTTTATCTGCTAGTTTCCATCCGTTTCGTCTTCTTTTTTAAAAATGCATTTTTTTTCTATTCTCTTGATAATTCCATGATAACATTTTTTTGCATTTTTTTTTCTTGACTATGTAGTAAAGCTAAGCAAATTGAGGAAAAAAGCTGCAAAGCAAGAGAGAAGAATAGAAAAATTGTTCAATTAACATTTTCCACATAAAATCGAACTTTCGCCACGAAAGAAGTTTATTCTTTGGTTTGGCTTTTTGCTGCATGTGCTATACAAATTTGAGGTGTACGGTTAGGAGACTTTTTGGGTTTTACGTTGGAAATGGCGAATTTATTGTTTATGGTGAGGTTCATGGTCATTATTTTTGGTTTTGCGTACTGAAATGGCTTAAGTAGCCTAAATGATAGAACTTTGACAAGACATGTCTAATTTTGGAAGCTCCTTTTCCATTTCAATGTTCTAGTTTCGATGTTCGGTTCGTGTTTTTAGGGAGTTTTGAAATATTTGGCATATAAAATGTTCTAGTCACAAATTGTAATTACATATATAATAGGGTGCATAAGGTCATATAACGTATTCGTGTTCTTCCGATGTGCTGAGCTTGCAAGTGGTTACAAATTGTAGGTCTTAAGGGTGTGGTACAATATATTATTAATCATACTGCATCCAGCTCATAAGGCTGGACCTTTCACTTAAAAAATAAACTTCACTGTAATCCATTGGAAAGAGAAACTGTTCAACAACAAGACATCAACTTTTAAAGAAAACGTTCTTGCAGAGAAACTATTGCATCATAAAATTCAGGTCATGTTTCAAAATTATTATCAATAAAATTGTCTCGTATCTGCAACTGCCATTTAATAGACTTCCTTTTTTTATGTACTTTATAAACATTTCATTCCACATATGCTGATAACATTAATGATAATGTTCGGACATTTCTTAGAAGGATATTGTCATCAGGGGAGAAATTCAAAAAGGTAAATGTTTTGGAAAATAAAGTGTGTAGCGTGTCTGATATGCTTTTTTGGATGTTGCTCGTATAGAAGTGAGGAAAAAGTCAATTTATTATAAATATTTTATGTTAGAAAGAAAAAAATTCATGTTTGCTTTGGTCTGAGTAATGATCGTCAAAAGGGATTCATAATATTTTGTTTCTGGGCCTTTGTGGAGTATTAAAATTTTTGAATTATTCTTTACAATCTTCGATTGTAAGGATTGTATATGCATTTCAAATCATATGAATCCTTGACAAGTTTTATAAATCAATTTCAGATAATTTTGAAGACTTAAAAATTTTAGAGCATTTTTGAAAAAAAAATGACACTTATAACTTCACTTTGATTGGCTTGATTACACGGTGTGAAGCGAGATTTCAACAAGTAGGCATACTAGAGAGCTTGTTTTCCCAACAATAAATTTGAATTTTTATTCCATTTGGAGATTGAATTGCAAAAAAACCGTTTGTTATTTGTTAATCAAATCGTGATCGCTTGAGAAAAATGCGCTCAAGTCACTCGATAACACGATAATTTTTAATATTTTATTTCAAATTATTTACATCAAAAAAATTCCCCTAAATTTTTCTTCACAAATTGATCCCATCACTCAAAAAAATACCTAAGAATGAATTTCCTTTGACTTATCTCCTATCATCATTACTCAATACATAAATTGGCTCTGTATCCCTTCATACATGTATAACAATTGCTCAATCGATAGACGGTAGACAAATTGATTTATTTTCTCTAGAAATAGCAGCATCGAAAGGGGAGTGAAGGAAAAAATCATATTTTCAAATTTTAAATAACAGCACATATCTACACATCCACATGTAAGAGAGATAAGAGCTTCTTTTCTTTTCATCCAATTGAATAGCATTTCATATACCTGCCGTATCCACGACTATAAACGAATTTTATGTTTGAATTTTTTCCTGTAAACCTTCATTAATAGACTCTTGAATCATGCTGATTCTTTTTCCATAAAATAGCGAGACAAATAGACGCCTTCCTCTTGTGTATGAATGTACAATGTGAAAAGACTATACAAAGTACATGACATAGAATAGTTAAAAGGAGCAAAAAAAGCGATCAAAATGGAATATGTTTTTGTGTTGTTGCATTGAGTATACCTGAACATCATCTCGGGTTGTATAGAAAACCTGCATGTTCACATAAAATTTATCTATTTTTTGTGTATGCAATTTTTAGGTGGAATTATGATGTTTTGTTGTCTATATCATCATCTTTGTTTTCGTCCATATGTGATAGAGGTTTTAGAAAATGAACTGCTTTAAAGCTTCGCCTTTTCATTAATATATGACAATGATGGACAACCTTTTATTTATCATGGCACACGTTGGTAGTAAGCCTCGAGTGAAATCACATACAACTCATGGCATTCCAACACATTTTCGGCATCACGGTAGCCTGCTACGGCACACAGGTTGTTCCTGCACTAATATGCCGTAGGAAACAGGTTGTGTCTGTACAATCTGGTTTAACCAGGTCCAATTTGCTGAAAGTTGTAGATTATTTTTTAACAAACTATCCACAATTGTGCCTCTGTCATAAGTTATAAAAACTATACTTTATTCTCCTTTTTATTCAGTTCCGAATAGAGTTGAAAATTTTTTGTATGTTGAAAAGCAATTTTTGTCAAATGGAAATGCATCGGATGCTAATTCTAATTTTTATCGATTATGGCACTTTAGCACTACAACTATATTCAATAGACAGACTAAAAATGTGAATAAGTAGAGTGTATGTGTGTGTGTTGAAATGCAACTCAAACCATAAAAGCAATGCTGGAACCGAAAAAAATGGAATGTTTTGTGCATTAAGAGGAAAGAGTATATTGGTGAATAAAAAGTGAGCATTTCATGATATACATCCACATAAGTGCAAAAAGCACACGTTTCACTCAATTCTATGATGAATAGTTTCATTCAAAATGAATAATCGAACACAATGAGGCACAAAAAAGGAGTGATTTTGAGTTAAAAATGATGCTTAATGCATGAATTCATCGCACATAAATCTAGTATGGAATATATTCATAGAAAGTATATTTCATACTTTTGAATCAGCGATACAAGTGGAATATATGATGAAAAAATATGATAAAAATATTTTTAAATCAGAAATTAATCTACTTCTGATGAAATTTGAATATAATAGGAATCTAATTAACTAAATCAGTGATGGACAACCTGTGAACCACGACATACCAATGTTACCCCGAAATATTATAAAATTGCCATGAACTAAATACTGTGTGCAATTTCTGACGAGGCTTACCACCAAAGTATTCCGTGAAAAATTATAGGTTGCGCACCAGTGGTTTAAGGCGTAACAAAATCTCAACCCATCTTCCTAAGATCGTTACGTAATAAATGGTACCCTTGAGATTTGATTTAATTAACCATTAATGAGTGAATCATATGTATGCAGAGCAAAACTCGTTCAAAATGTTTTATGTATATTTATGACATTTTGAATAATTACGGACTGACAACGATGTTGCACTATGATGCTTTGGTCATTTTTTTAAATGTTTGTCTGTTAGTGATGCTTTGAATGTCAACAGCTGAAATTTAGTCGTTGTTGTTTTGAGACTTTTAATTCATGATTGTCACATACAATTTTTAAAGCTGCCTACTTTCAATTCTAAAATAATATTTTCTAAATCAATGAATTTAGAAATAAATTTTGTTTTATTTTTGGACAGTCAGTTTGCTGAATATTAATAATTTATATGAGTCTAACTAACAGAGTATAAAAATGGTCAGGAACTCATGCTACTCATGGACCGGAATTTCGGCCATTTCTATGTCGCATGCTTTACGGGTAAGTACAAAAAATGCCAAATTCAAGAGCCATTTCAATCTCAGATCTTAAATGATTAATTTTTAAATAATCTTGACTACGTTCTTGTATGAAATACTTAAAAAATTCTAAGAACCAATTTTGATTTCCTTAATGTGAATTCTCTGTAATCATGAACAATGCATGAATACAAATGTGAAGATTTGAGCAGATTAAGACATTAGTCTCTGGCAAGTGAAATGATGATGAAAAACATTCAATTAAAGTACCAGAAAAAAGGAAAACAATGATGATGTTTGTTGTAATGAATGGAATATTTTTATTTTTATTCTCTCCCCTATTTTTTTTGACAATAATGGAAATTTCATCTCCCCCAGTGTTTACAGAAGAGAGAAAATAATTTATGCAAAGCAATTTGCCACTAAAATATGTACACAGAGTATCCATGAAAATTACAAAACAACATATATGTTAACATAGTGACAGTGCCACTGGATGAGTAAGTCTGCTGGATAAAAAAAATCAGTGGTCATTTCTGTGATCTTTTTTCACCCCTTCATGAATTATTTCTTTTTTATGTTCGCATATCCATGTAGTGGGGTGCTTCCAAAATTTAGTTTTTAAAAAAAAATATTCTCAACTTTATTGCCCTTAAATTAACTTTTTGGGAATTAAGCTTAATTTTAACGTCATTTAATCAATTTTAATGTCCAACATTTGTTAGTCCAGTTCTTTTACTGTCTTTGCCCATGTTGGATTCGACTGTACACTTTGCTGATTCTATTGTCGGACTTCCATCCTTCAATAAAGATTGTTTGGATGGGCTTTTAATATTTTATTTCAATTTTAAATTCCGTCACAGAGTTTGATCGTCAGCGGTGCATTTATTAGTAACAGGGAAAACCACGAAAAGCTATGAACTTGATATTTGGTCGGCTTTGGAATCAGACTTAGAGTTTCTCAATTCTCTTATTGTAATTGTTTGGTACCGAAGTAATCAAAAGTACAACTTCAGCTCTAAAATTTCCATAAATGGATATCAAAAATCACCCCATCCTCAATCCCTTCACATGCAGCATGAAAACTCAAACACTCATGCTAACAACTCATTTAGGATTATTGTGAAAATTGCCCCTCATTGTCGTTTTAGTCATCATTGCCATTGCATTCATTCTTTTCACACACTATACTTTTTGCTCCCTTTCAAACAATATTGATTGCTTTATTTTCCTCTATTTATTTCACTAGTTATTTTCTATGCATGATGGAATTTTTCTATTGTATAATATAAGCATATTGTTTCTTGGGGAGGAAACTTGAGAAAGAAAATATTTTCAAGGGGGAAATATAATGAGAAACCATAAATGTACAACAATTGCAATTAAAATTTACATAAAAGTATTTAAATAACCATAACATCAGGAACATGGTAAGAATATTAAAAGTCTAATATTATTTTGGAAAACTCTTTTGAATTCAATAGTGAAAGAAGAAGATCGAGAGCATAGACATATTAAGGAGGGGGTTATGTCTCTAGATCAATCGATACCCGAATAACTCTTTGGCACTGAGCTAAAGCTTCAAATTCAAGCTCTCTGTGATGTTTAGTTCTGCGTGTCGAGATCTTGCGCTTCAATCTACCAGCCAGATAGCAAGCAAGTCAGCCGTTCAAAGTATATTATTAAGCATTTTATTCAAAAATCCACTAAAAAGTTCATTGAACCTTCTATAAAAACTGCAAATTCAACAAAATTTATCGAACCAGAAATTATCATAAAAAAAGCCATAAAACCATCCCTTGATGCAATAGTAGCTTTATTTTTATTATTATTACTATTACAGATCCGTACTTTACTCATTAGTTTCTGGAAAATAAATATCATGTACATAAGTGTCGGATATAAATTTCTGAGCTCTCAATAAATGAATATCGATACACATTACGCAGCATATATATGTATGAGCATAAGTATATATATATATGGTTATGTTTTGCTGTATGTGAGTGAGAGAAAAAAAGGCAAAGAATAAAAATTAATTAATTTGTCCTTTTGCATTACACACTTTCATGCATGTTCATTCATAATATATAGATTCCGAGAGAAAACTTGTGAAATACATGTGATTCCGTTCGAATATTTACGGAAATAATTCGCACATGCTGCTAAATAACATATTATGCACTGACCATTAAATAAATTACACTTTATTATATTTCATTGTTTGTTATTGGCATCAGGATGCACATACAGTCACATATAACACATATACAGATGCATAAAACATATTTACGCATTGTCGTTAATTAACAGTAGTAATATGAACTTCAACTGCTTCGATATTCATTCTTTAATAATAATGTATTGTACCATGTATGAAAATTTATCGAATCGTAAATGAAACATGGAAAATGTTATCATGTGAAATGATGTGAAATGATAAAATTGCGTACAGATGAATAATTAAAACTTTTTTTTAAGTTTATGCAACAGAGGAAAAATGAGTATGTACATAAATGCATACGGAAATTCATTTAATTGTGCTGAAAATTGACAACAATTAGTGAATGAAAAATTGTGCATTGAATTAAAACAGGAAGTAAACCACAAAAAATGAGATTCAAGTAAAGTGCTCAATCAATGCAAACGTTTTGAATAATGGAGAGTGTCATAAGTGCTTTTGGAGTGAAAAAATGCATCAGCTGAGGTGATTTATAAATATTTATTACGATTATAATGCAAACGCTCTAAAACCGCATACCGCGTACAGAATTTTACAATAAAATATATAACAATACATCATCGTTTGTAAGGGGGATGGAACAATTATGGAAGCTTTTGACATTTTTTGAAAAGCGGCGATGGATGAATTTTAGGACTTTTAATGATGATCACTTAAAAGTTCAATCATTTCATTCCGTACAGAGATACTACATGCCGTTAGAAAGTAATACAGGTTTTTTTGGTCAATTGGAGTGTTAACAGTTGAAGTGTTTTATAAATAGCCCAAATTTTAGCTTTAACTGATCATTTAGCTGACATTTTAGGCGATATACTGAAAACTGACTAATTGGAAAGTTTAACCTTATTATGCTATTATACTAATTATACTAACTTTATGTCCCAAAAAACAATTCAGTGAGATTATAAATTTGGCATTTTGCTTTTCATAAAGCTCTCGTCAAATAAAAACACTTTACAAACCAAACATTGAAGAGAACTTCAACAACATTCAACAGCCACTATAATAATTCAACACCAATTTTTACCTATTTTTTTACTCATTTCAGAATCCCCCTTTTGCTGTCACATAATGCAATATGAGCTGATCTCAAATATTGAACTTTTTTTTCATCTCTCTTCTTCACTTCCTTCCATTGTAATTGGATGTTAAATAATGCACAACATATCGAGACTGATAGTTCACATATTCGTATTATGTGTAGGTGTATATGCAAATGTGTAGAATATATAAAAAAATGTGAAAAATCAATTTACTTTAACGTCGTACAATGCAGATGACTATCAGGACATGAAGCGTACATAAAATTGAAATGAAATGTGTCCAATATTGCAAATATAGCAATGAACATTGTATGATATCTAATATATCATGCAAATTGATCCGGCAAATGCTTAAATGTGTTGTCGTTTGATTAATATTGACACTTTAATATCTTCTTCAAATATTTGATGGGAGACACAACGATAAAAGTTCAAAATGGACTTGGTGAAAGTTACATTCGTAGAAAATTGTGAATATTTTATGTAAAATGAATAAAGTTTGTAAATATAAATTCTGGGTGATGAATTTGAAGATTTGTGGGTGTGATGTAAGTCTTCATGTGAATGTCTGATGTGTGAAGAGAAGAGGAAGTGGTTTTATGAGAAACTTAAAGATTAAATTAGATTGGGCTTTCAAAATGCTTTGATGCTTATATATGATTTTCTGAAGAGCAAAAGCTTGTGTGTTTTTAGTAAATTGGAATTTTGGGTTATGATGTTTTCAAGTATGATTTAAATTGATTCTGTTTCAGTTTCATTCAATCGTTGGATCGGCTCTTTATTAAAGACTCAAAAACGTCTACATTCGATATTGGACGTTAGGGAAATTAAAAAGATTAAAGCAATATTAATTAATGAATTGTTATTTCAGTATGAAACGAAAACAATTTTTTCCGGAAATTTTTCAAATTTTCAAAAACTTTAGAAAGTTTAAATTTTAAAAAACCGTTTTATGATAAATTTTCTAATATTCACAAATTCATTATAAGAACACGAGTGAACACGAGCACTTTCAACAGTTTTTTTTATAAACTATTCAAGTTATGCAAAATATTCAGTTGAAATCTAAAGTTCCTCAAACTTTAATCATTTTTAAAAAAATTTCATCAAAAATGTTATTTTAAGTCTCTGTAAACAATCACTTTCAATTCCAAATTGTCACAAAATCATTTGCAAACATAAATCAAAAAATAAGAAAATTCTTCGACCGCAATAAATTTTACCTTTTGACAGCTTGTACCAGATGAAGAAAGCTCTGTAATATTTCACCTCTTTAATATTCTAAAAGGTTCGATTTAAAGAGCTTGAAATTCTCTCAACACAAGACAACCATTAAAAATATTTTTTTGTCTGACCTGATATTTACAGCTTTAGCGGTCAGAGAGCTTTTAACTTTCAGACTGTTATTAAAAATGTTTAAAGAGCTTTCAGGAAAGCCAATTAATTTTAATTAAAGATTTAAGAATTCCCTAAAGAGTTGAAATTAATGTTTCGCAAATATAATTTAGCTTTAAAGCAGTGGTGGTCTTCAATCGCAATATGATGTAGTTATTGATGGAAAAAAATTGCATTGATGGCATTTGAAATGTTCTTGCTCGTGTCTGGCCCTGAATATGTTATAGATCTAAATCCAGTCAGTTCTAACCAAAAGATGCTTCATTCAAAATTTGAATTTTGAATTTCAAACAAATAAAAAAATTCTCAAATGTCTGACTGTGTCTGACAACCGAGGATCAACTCCTGTCATTAATTAACATTTCTTAAACCTTACTATTTAAACAATAAAAAAGGTTTTCACCTTTCGGAAAGATTTTCGATCTTTCCCTAATGTCATTTGTAATATGAGCACAAAAATTCTTTTCATTCATACTCATAAAGGTACAAGATCAGACATAGATGAGAATGATAAAAATAAAAAGGAAAACTTTAACTCATGCTGTCATTATTTTTTTGAGTTATAATACAGCTTCCTTTGTGTGTAACATAATTCTTACTACGTAAATCCATTTTTCATAATTCATGCTTTCGCTCTGTTTCCATTTTCCATGTTCTTATCTATTTTGTGTATGATACATTTTGTGTAGGCTAATGTAGACTCTCAAAGGAATCCTTAAGATGAATGTGCAAATGTGTAAGCAGATCTACAATTGTAATAATAAGAAAGCAACAAAAAAATTAAATTCTGAATTCCACCTCAAAGAAATTTATCAAATTATTGTATTTGCCATGTAATGGATGGTGTATTTTTATATATGTGAAAGGAAGAAGTAAGATTTTTTTTTTCTTCTACTCATTCTCTCATGACTTGCTCTTACCGGATGATGATAACAAGGAAGGAGCATTGGAAGTAACAGACAAAAATTTATATATTGTGGATAAGAAGAACATAACAATCATAAAAAGTTATATTTGTGAAACAACATTGGAATTCGTAAGTTAAATTCGATTATGTTGGCACAAGCATAAGAGCATCAGTGAACATCAGCAGCTATTGGGAATATTGAGTACACAAAAGGGATGATGTTTGATTTTTTTTTCTCCTTTTATACTCTACCATACATTCAGCTTATTGTATAAAATATACATGCAGTATAAGCAAGTACAAGGAAAGGTCAGATAGGTAGTATAGCAAATTGATGGTGTTGTTCCATTATATCTCATGCCTCTCATGCAGCCATTGTCTCTTATTCTCTTCCACCATGTCGTTAAGGTAAAACAACAGCAACATTTTATACTTTTTATGTTCATTTCATACATTTCATTTCTCCTTTGCCACATATGTACTCGATTCCTTCTAACTTATTTCAAAAATTCTTCAGTCAAATATTGTACTTTATTGCCTGCGTTTTGTCTTTGTCAACTTGCTCCAAAAATTAGAAAGTTAATCGTTCTTATTTAGTCACTTAAGCGCATTTTTGTCAAGCGATCAGTATTTGATTAATAAGTCACTTATTCGACCTAAACACTAGATCCAAATCACAACACAATAAATTTATGAATTTCATCATTTAAGGGATTTTCATAATTCAAATCTTTTAACGGTTACGATAAATTCAAACTTTGTTCAGGAAAGGCTGAAACATTGAAAATATTATACACTAATGTGAAACAAGTTTCAAAAATGCGCTCTAGCACATCCTCTAAACTTTATCTAGTCATTGTTGTACATAAAACTCTCCTCCAATACTGATAATTCGATGTGAAATGTTAATAAAATCGATAAACGATTTGTTGAGGATACAAGTGAGTCAGTATCAGAAATACATAGTATCAGCATTTTTACCTCGACATTGTTCGATATCAAATCAAGCGTAATGTTATTGACTGAATTTAATGTTTGATTTGAAGTTTTTTGCTGCTATGTTCTTTTCATTCTGCTTCATCTTCCAATTCATTTTATTGCAATCATAATACAAATCATTAAATTTTCTTTATTTTTCCGATTGGATGAGGAAATAAAGATTTTTCATCTCATTCCATTTACTTTTTTACTTCTCATATTACTAAGAAATAATAAACCATATGCCTTTCATCAGCATCACCACCATATGATTTCATAATTCGAAAGCAATTGAGATCAACAAGTTTTTCTCCTTTTTCTTTCTTTTTTGCTATTTTTACGTGAATAGGATGTAGTTGTGTATGAATTAGAGTTGTAAGAATAGAATAAAAAGGAAAAATGTTATTGTGTTATTCTCATGGAAAAAATGAATGAATAAACAGGAATTATGATTTGATTTTGAAATTTGACTATGATGATTGTTCATATTATTTGAATTGGGCATTATATAGAATAGGATTGATTTCCTGTGGGGTTATGGATTTGAATTTTCTATCATAATTGTTGAATGTTGTTAAAGTGTTGAAATGTGATGAAAGTAAAAGTTATTTATCTTTTTTGTACAAAAACTCATTTAATCGATTTATAGATATTAATGGGCCGATTTTTCCGGTAGCGGTACGATACGGTATATATTCACATAGTATGGTAAAGTGGTAGTGAGTCGAGGTGGCTCGGTGGCGGAATGGTTTAGTACTTCGGTACGTAATTATTGCAACACCGATCTAGCGATCATGGGTTCGAGACTCGGCATGGGAAATTTTTCACTTGTCTTTTTTCGAATCATATGTAGTGGAAACGCGGCTCACAGCCTCCCTTTGAAGGCTACAAGCAGTAATGTCATCAAAGAAGTGGTTCGGATTCCACTATAAACTGTAGCTCTAGGTTTGAGCGAGAGATCTGGCGAATTGATAAAAAAAATTGATTACCCCTTGGATCACCCTAACAAAACTAGTCGAAAAATTACATCGAATATCCCAACCTTTACAATCCACTATAATCTTTCAATTTCATCGCCATCTGTAACTTGTAGCCAAATGTAAATGTAACTTGTAATCAAATGACCACATACTGACTACTGGCTTACTTGAAACATGAAATAAAAGTAAATGGAAACAACAAAATTTGTTAATGGCTTTAGATTTGATGTTCATCTGTTTAAGATTCATTGAACGTTTATGCACCGACATGGGGAAATTATTGGAGGGGATATAAAAAAAGTATGTGCAGAAAGACGTAACCGACATAATAGAAAGGTCCATTATTATTGTATAGGAAACGATGGGCCATTATTTTTATACAATTTTTGACTAAAACGACTTGATAAATGCTGCGACGTGATGAGAAAGTAAAATGAATGTTTTATTTTATTTTTTACTGACTGTATCCTCAAAGTGTGTATGTGTTGGCACTATGAAGAATTATTGCTTTCTATTGTTCACATTTTCACAATAGTAAGTCCATTCTTCATTCTTCATTCCATATGGATTGTCTTTTTTCTGCAAAATATTTCTATGGAAGGTATAATTGATTTTTGAAGTAAGGCATTGTTACAGATATTTAGTAGAGCTGTTATTTACAGGAAATTCACTCTTCTAACTTATTTTTGTTCATTATATATAGGTGGGTATTTTTGAAAATTGAGAAAATATAAAATGGAGAAATTTAATCCACAGCAATGTTATCGAGTTTATTGAATTATGAGGCCATAGAAATAGACTTTTTGCAAATAATTTAAAAGGGAGATAAGAATTAATGAACAATATAAAAATTCTCAAAAACATTATTTTTAACTTGTAAAGATATCTCATCAAAGCCAAATAAGAGTATGCTGGCCTTGTAACCTTAGATGATACAAAAAAATCAATTAATTTATCAATTATTTATAAACAAGATTTCATGGAAAAAATCCGAGCAAACCAAATGAAGAAGGCTGCTTTTTTAACGCAGCAATATGGCCTTCAAATGGAAGCGGCTTCCATTTGGTGTTAGCAAAAGAGGTTTAATATTTAAAACTCCATAGCGGAGCCTTCTTTATTTGTGTCTATCGGGAAAGTACTTACATGCGTAAATGTTTCCAAGGAAAGTGGAACAATTTTTTTTGCCGTCAGTTGTAGCTGCATTTGTGATCTTAAAATCAATAAGAGCAGAGCTTTCTTGAACTTTATATCTCTTATTTCATACCAATTACATTCATATGCTGCTTGAGCAGTATTTTGACTTGAAATAATGACTTTTTGGCCCAAAATAGCAAATTGAGAACGTTTGAGTGGTAACGATGAAAAGAATAAAAAGAATAAAGAACGATATTAGATATGTCTGATAGCGTCATTATTTCAAAACCTGCAAGGCACATGCCAATTGAACTTTGGATGAAAAATACGAAATATAACTGCGACATACGGCTTTCAACTTTTTCACCTATATCAAAAAGTTTCGTTTGATGCTGAATTATTTCGCCTAGCTTCTTCATTTTCCTATTTTTATCGACATATGTGTATTTTGACATTTAGGGTATCTAATAAAATTGACAGTAAATTTAATATCATTTCAATAGTCACTTTCGATGTGAAATGCATTTATAATTCCTATATAGGTCAAAAATAAATTAACAACTAATGCATTGTTAAAAGGTGTTAAAACTGAATCTAGTCCTATTATTTTAACTACATTTAATAAAATTGTTCTTGGTTTTTAACACTTTATATTTACATATTTACTTACTTTCTTTGGTGTGCGCTATGCCACACATTGGAAATATCTTAAACCTGAATTATTCTGTTTTTCCGTTAATAAAAAGTATTAATCTTCTTTGTTAAGGCTAATAATAATTTAGACATCAATTCTTTATTATTGTTAATTGTTAATTACACACATCAATTTTCTATTTATCCGAGCGGCATATTGCGATGAACCGCATTTTTCATTAGTTATTATTATATAGTCTTATCATTAAGGTATAATATGAATATGCTGATTTAATTACCTATGGGAATAATAATTAATTTAAGATATATAAAAAATGTAAATTTTTAATAAATCTCAAGCACTTACATGAGTAAAAGTCGCTAAAGAAATCGTTACCATTCCTTTGGCCGTGATTTGTTGGTGCTTTTGGGACCTAAGTATCATCAGCAAAATTGCTTTTCTTAATTTTATGTCAGGTATGGAATACCAGTTGATTTCGTAAGCAACTTTAGCAGTTTTTTGACTTGAGTCTATAATTTTCTGTCCAAAATAGCATGCTGAAAAAATTTGAAGAAGTGTAAGAACTAAAAATGAGAAATTTATTATACGATCAATGGGTTCATTGAAAGTTATGATTTCAAAGCCTGCTAGACACAAAGATATTGAGCTTTGGACAAACAAAATGCAAAAAATTGATGAAAAATATTCCTCAAATTTTTCGAATATTTTAAATAGTTTCAGCTGTTGCTCAATTAGTTCCTTTATTATTTTAGACTTGTCGGATTCCTTTATGCCATTCAATGTTAGAATTTTGTCATTTAAATTCTCAAATGATACAGCGATAAATGTTATGATGATTGAAATAGTCACTTCCGTTGCAAATAATGCAATTGGATTAGCAAATCCATAATAAATTGATGAAATGTTGATAATAATGCCATTTTGAGTAGGTGTCCACATGAATAATGCAACTTTATGGATTCCGTTCTGAATTATACTTTTGAAGATTTTTACTGCAAAAGCTACAGTAATTCCTAATGTAAGAAGTTCAAATATTTTTATGTAATTCTTTAGGCCAATGAACTGTCCTTCCTTAGTCATAGTATATTTGTAAATATCTCGAAAGTCCTCAACGATGTCGAAAATTACGTTCTTGTACTTTCGAATCATAAAGATCTTTATTATTGAGAATGGAATGTTGACAAAATAGATTCTTTTTTGATGATTCTGTTCATCGTGGTAAATCAAATCGTGGATAGCATTAGAAATAATCACAAAACTTAATCCAACTATGTAAAACCAGAATCCAAAAACTTTTAACACATGTTTTAATTTGTCATAAAATTTTTGTGAAGTCCTTTTGCTTCCCAAAATTGAAAATCCAAAAAATTGAAAATATATTTCTGGTTTATTGAAAAAACTGTTAACGATGTCAATAGACATTTTCTGGATCTTTGTTGATATTTAAATGAGGATACAATACTTGTTTGTTGTTACTCTTCAAACCTTTGATTATCAAATGAAACGACAAGAGTCTTCTTTTATTAAATATTTGAAACTATAAAAAAGTTTTCGTTTCCGGTAGAACATAAAAATTCCCAAAATTCAAGTTATGACCAAAACTAATATTACTTATCGAAATTTCATGGCATGTGGTCATTGATATACAATATTTATGACAACACTATGGGGCAAAATGAAAAAAAAGGGACATTCACTTTGATTTTTGGACTTTTTGGAATCAAGACTTGAGGGTATTTTTTTCTTATAGTACAAATAGCAATAGACTTGCATGCAAAATTTCAGCTCATTTGGTGCTGTTTGGTCGGTTCTGGAGCTGTTTGAAGTTGAAAAATGGTAAAAAAATGGTTTTTTTCACTTCTCGTTTGACTTGAAAAGTTTCATATTTAATTAAAAGATATTGAAAAACGGTTTTCGGTTCCTAATTCTACTATATAAGAGCTTTAATTTGACATAGGACAAGGTTTATATATATTGGGTTTTAGTGGCAGGACTTGAGAAAATGTATGAAAATACCAGGAAAAAAAGCTTCAAGCGTCCGGAAAATATGCTAGTTCTCAAAAGTTTCTCATATAGACCTATTTTTCGTAAAGTACTTACTTTCTACTTTCCAAAACTGAAAAAATATCCAAAATCGGTTGGTACGAACAAAAGTTATTGCATTTTTAGTTTTGGACGAATTTTTTTCTCAAAACTAATATTTCTGAGATGAATTTGGAAGATATCATTTGGAAAAAGTTTTTTAATGTTTTTTAATGTATTTAGTCATTTTAAGAAGACCTGTGAAGAAATTTTTTGAAAAAGTTCAAAATTCTCTGAGTTAGAGGTACATATGCTATTTGACGACTTGACCCTTTTTCTCATCACTCAAACTGCTATAACTTTTACATGATTAAATATTTTTTAGTTTTGTTTTCTGTTTCTTGTAGCTTATTGTAATACCTTTCCAACAATATATAATACATAATAGTTGGAAGTAGTCTTGGTCATGAAAACGGACCCTGTTTGTGACTGACCCTTTTCAAAGAAATTTTCAAAAAGGTCATTTCAAAAACTACCACTTAGAAATTAAATAATATAATGTTTTTGTCTTTTTTAGGTCAAAATATGATAGTTATGAATCTCAAAACACAAAAAATCTCATTTTGTAAACTTTCGACAACTTTAGGGGCCTTTATAGGTAATACTCAGGTAATCTCTCAATTCTCAGATATGAAACTTTTTTATTGACCTTTTTTGATTGATATTCAATATTTATACTTATTTTGTGCAAATTATATCAATTTTAAAAAGTTTGGGTCGAAAAAAATTGATTTTTGACTATTTTGTTTAAAAGAGGCTTAAGTAGGCCACATTTAAGGCACTCCAGTAGCCACTATGACTAAATTTTATACATGTTTTATACATAATAATAAAGGTAATAGTAGTATCTAGCAATAACAGAAAACAGAATGCAAAAATATTGGT
The DNA here is from genome assembly GCF_022539635.2 of Chironomus tepperi. Lineage (NCBI taxonomy): Eukaryota > Metazoa > Arthropoda > Insecta > Diptera > Chironomidae > Chironomus > Chironomus tepperi. The sequence continues at coordinate 3,304 of NW_027226319.1, read as the reverse complement.
GCTAAAAAAAGTTATAGTCATTTGAGTGGCCAAAAAAGTGCTCAGGAGGGCAACCAGCATAGGCAAAAACAAAAAAATTCAAAGTTTTAATGAAATTCTTGAAGTTTTTTTAATAAAAATTATTTTTTTGTCATATTAATTCAAAATATTGCATTTTTTGTCAAAATAAACGTAAAATTTTGAATTTTTGTGTTTTTGCCTATGCTGGTTGCCCTCCTGAGCACTTTTTTGGCCACTCAAATGACTATAACTTTTTTTAGAACCAATATTTTTGCATTCTGTTTTCTGTTATTACTAGTTACTACTATTACCTTTATAAATATGTATAAAACATGTATAGAACTTAATCATAGTGGCTACTGGAGTGCCTTAAATGTGGCCTACCTAAGCCTGTTTTTAACAAAATAGTCAAAAATCACTTTTTTTTGTCCCAAACTTTTTAAAATTGATATATTTTGCACAAAATAAATGTAAATATTGAATATCAATCAAAAAAAGTCAATAAAAAAGTTTCATATCTGAGAATTGTTGGACTACCTAAGTGTTACATATGAAGGCCCCTAAAGTTGCAGAAAGTTTACAAAATGAGATTTTTGAGTTTTGAGATTCAAAACTATCATATTTTGACCTAAAAAACACAAAAACATTATATTATTTAATTTCTAAGTGGTAGATTTAGAAATGACTTTTTTGAAAATTTCTTTGTAAAGGGTCAGTCACAAACAGGGTCCGTTTTCACGACCAAGACTACTTCCAACTATTAAGTATTATGTATCGTTGGAAAGGTATTATAACAAGCTACACTAAACAAGAAACAGAACTGTAAAATATTTAATCATGTAAAAGTTATAGCAGTTTGAGTGATGAGAAAAAGGGTCAAGTCGTCAATTAGCATATGTACCTCTAACTCGGAGAATTTTGAACTTTTTCAAAAATTTCTTCACAAGTCTTCTTAAAATGACTAAATACATTAAAAAACATTAAAAACTTTTTCCAAATGATATCTTCCAAATTCATCTCAGAAATATTAGTTTTGAGAAAAAAATTCGTCCAAAACTAAAAATGCAATAACTTTTGTTCGTACCAACCGATTTTGGATATTTTTTCAGTTTTGGAAAGTAGAAAGTAAGTACTTTACGAAAAATAGGTCTATATGAGAAACTTTTGAGAACTAGCATATTTTCCGGACGCTTGGCTTTTTTCCTGGTATTTTCATACATTTTCTCAAGTCCTGCCACTAAAACCCAATATATATAAACCTTGTCCTATGTCAAATTAAAGCTCTTATATAGTAGAATTAGGAACCGAAAACCGTTTTTCAATATCTTTTAATTAAATATGAAACTTTTCAAGTCAAACGAGAAGTGAAAAAAACCATTTTTTTACCATTTTTCAACTTCAAACAGCTCCAGAACCGACCAAACAGCACCAAATGAGCTGAAATTTTGCATGCAAGTCTATTGCTATTTGTACTATAAGAAAAAAATACCCTCAAGTCTTGATTCCAAAAAGTCCAAAAATCAAAGTGAATGTCCCTTTTTTTTTCATTTTGCCCCATAGTGGACAAGTTAAAAACATCTGAAATCATTATTATCCTTAGGTGATTGTTTTGGAAACCTCATGAGCCTAATGACGTGTGTGGTTCTGGTAACGACTTACCACCAAGATATGCCTTGAAAAATAAAAGGTTACTCACCACTGATCTAGAATTTTCGAACCCTGTTAATAATATGCATGTTTTCAATTGCAAGAAATTGGAAAAAATCCAGCCATAGGACAGTGTGCCATAGGACAAAATCAAATCTGTCTGGAGTCACGTTTTTTTGTCATGTGTATGCCAACTGGTTTCCGGGAATCTCTCGAAAAGAATAAAATCAGTTCAAAGTCAATAACAATTATCTGAATAATTAAAACTACGGGGTAGGCACTTTGAAAAACTTTTAGTAAAAAATTCATAAATAAAGTTTAGTTTCCTTATGTAAATTGCCCTTTTAATTTAATACGGAATCCAGTTATAAATTGATAAATTGATTCTGAATTCTCTTAGTTTTGACGCATTAGTTTCATTACGATTAATCCATATTGCGTCAGTAAAAAAATCTCATGCTTCGATCGGCAGGACCTATTGAAGATTCTTAAACTAAAGTCTTTAAGTTTGACTTTGTGGATAACCAGATATCACGTGGGCGTCTAAAGAAATCATGGAAGGAAGCTGTCGATCAAGACAGAATTGCATTTGGAATTGGGAATTGTTAAATGGTAGCCAGCGATAGAACTAGTTTTAGGGGACATCTATGGCAGGTCATGGATCACAATTGATATGTACGGTCAGCGAGGGATGTAAAATTTAATAAAAAGCGATTAATTATTTATAAAATTAATAAAAATCCCTTTAAAAACACTAAAAGCAAACTATTTCCTAAATGAGAAAAAAAAATTTCCTTTCGAATAAATCAGACAAAAACAGAAGAAAGTTTTGAAACAAAAAAAATTTCCAGTTGAAGAACTTCACTTGAACAAAAAGCAATTAAGGAAAAGAAACAGAATAACTCCTCCATCTACAGTAGCGGCCAAAAGTATCCGGACAAACACAAAAATGGCCATAACTTTTGAATGGATTGTCCAATTTTGCTCAAATTTTCACTAAAATACGTGTAATTAAGATAGAAACTTAAAAAATAACACTTTAAATTCAAAATCAGTTCAATTAAAAAATTATTTTGAAAAAATTGAAAAATGAATGGACAAAAGTATCCGGACAAAACCTAAAAATGAAACTAAATTTAAATATTAACTACTAATACGGCTTAAAGTGGGTTTATATTTAGTTTTTATATTAAATTCTTCGTAGGAAAACCTTTCGCATCAATCATTGCTTGGCGTCGTCTCGATATGGAATGCACAAGTTTAATTAAAGATGATATGGACGTTGTACTCTAGAATGCTTAATTGCTTACATTTGAACACCCTGATTTGAGGGTTTATGACCAGAAATTTGTCTCTAAACTTGCTTCTAATTAAGTTTTATCGGATTGAGGTCTGAACTTTATGATTTCCATTCTATTCCTCATATTTTCTTGGTATTAAAAAATTATTTGACGACCTTTGATTTGTAAAAGGATCATTATTCTGCTGAAATATTCAGCCACTAGGCATAATACGCTTAGAATAAGGAATAACTACCTTGTTGATTATTTTCTCATCCATTTTTGTATTCATAATGTCACTAATATGATGAATCGGGCCAATACCGCCACGACTGAAGAATTCTAAAATCACTACGTTACTTACAACAAGCTTTACT